>NC_092296.1:2155000-2167500 GCF_036320965.1 Panulirus ornatus
CCTCTCCCCCTCGTAACCTACCCCTCCCCCTACACACCCCACGCCCTCAATCCCAATAAACCATTCAAATCCTCTCGTCAGTCAACCAGCTCCCCTCCCCCCCCCCTTCCTCCAACAGGTTCACTACAAGTCTCCATTGGACTTGTCAATCACAATCAATCACTAAAATCCCTCATTTATCCTCTCCCCTCCGCCTCCCTTTTCCCCCCCCCCCTAGTCAAGCTAAATCCCTCGTCTAGCCAGTGGCCAGTGCTGTACCCCTCCCACAGCCCAATTTCGTCCCCCGTCCCCCCCTCCTGCTCCCTTCCCCCCTCAAGAGATTTCACGTTGGGGGAAAATGTCAATGGGCTCCCAGTCAACCTCCAACTCTCAAACCTCCCTCACCCCTACACCTCTCTCTTTCCCCCTCCTTCCCCCTTTACTATTCCTTCAACCTCGTCCCCCACCCGCTAACTCCCCCCCTCTTCAACTGCCCCCCCAGCATCTTAGCCACAGCAAAGGCAGACGCCACTCGCAATCGACCCAAATCTCCATTGCTCTTACCGGATTCAATTCTACCTGTTTTACATACGGCCCTCACTACCAAAACACAACCCGCATCCTGACCTCACCTTCCCGCTAAATCATGATTGGGTACGGGATCTGTGTGTGTGTGTGTGTGTGTGTGTGTGTGTGTGTGTGTGTGTGTTGAATTCACTTCCGTAAAGGCTGGTCCGTCTGTTAAACCGTTGCAACAGAAGGGGGGGGGGGGTCAGACGAAAGGGGGCAGGGAGGGTAGGGGTGGGGTGCGGTGGGTTAGGACAAGGAACTGCGTATTGTTGTACCACTGAGACAAAACGCTGGACAATGAATTACCTTAACTGTAACTTGCTCGGCTAAATGTAACTTTGTGCAGCACTGGGAAAGATTCTCTCTCTCTCTCTCTCTCTCTCTCTCTCTCTCTCTCTCTCTAATGTAACTATATCCAGTAATGAAGATTCTCTCTCTCTCTCTCTCTCTCTCTCTCTCTCTCTCTCTCTCTCTCACACACACTCTCACACACACACACACACGTCACCATACACAAAGTAATGAGGGAAGATTGCCTCACTCGCACGCCATCTCTTTGACATCGCTTCTTACACACACACACACACACACACACACACACACCTCCTGAAACTCATATCTCACAAAACCCTTTGACCGAATCATTTCAAACTTCCTCATAAAATCGTGCAAAGTCTTTCCCACCCAAAGATAATGAATATCGCGTTGTCGTAAATCGCCTTGTTACCTCTCTCTCTCTCTCTCTCTCTCTCTCTCTCTCTCTCTATCTCTCTCTCTCAGCGTCTCTCGACCCCCCTGGAATCAACGCCTCTCCCCAACTCACAAAAACACATGCTATACGCCTCATATTCCCGGATGCTGACGAGGTTTACAGAGTGTTGTAAACTCATAAGCCATGTAAACTCACAAGCGATGGGTGGGTCAGAGGCGAATGTACACAATTCGTCCAACATCATGAAAGAAATATTCTGTGCACTCCACGTCTGTGAAGACAGATGAAGAAGGAAGTAAAAGAAAGAAGAGTGAAGTTCTCTCTCTCTCTCTCTCTCTCTCTCTCTCTCTCTCTCTCTCTCTCTCTCTTCTCTCTCTCTCTCTCTCTCTCTCTCTCTCTCTCTCTCTCTCTCTCTCTCTCTCTCTCTACACACGTCTGGCTACAGCACCAGATGTTCTGGATTAGACCCACCAGCTTGGGTTTCGCTTTTGAGGGAAAGAGACGAAAAGATTGAATCTTAGGCCGCCATTTTTTTTCTTTTTTTTTTTATAGATATATATATCCGTCTATTTATGAGTCTTTTAAGAAGGTATTTCCTTCCTTCCTTCCTCTCTCTCTCTCTCTCGTTTTTTGTAAGTATTTTTTTCCCCCCACAGTCCTTTAGGCTTGGGCAGGGGGGGGTGGGTTCCCTCCTGTACACACGTGTGCTCACTTCGTCTGCAGAATAGGTAAAAAGCATGGGTCTTGGGTCTCAAAAGACTTCAGGAATCCTCTCTCTCTCTCCTTCTCTCTCTCTCTCTCTCTCCTTCTCTCTCTCCTTCTCTCTCTCTCTCTCTCTCTCTCTCTCTCTCTCTCTCTCTCTCTCTCTCTCTCTCTCTCTCCTTCTCTCTCTATCATACAGCCTTCTGTAGGTGGGGTGGCTGCTCCCCGGGGGGAAAGGGGTGCTGGTCACGGGGTTGGAAACCTGTCGCCTCTCATCCCAAAGAAGTCGGATGTGGGAGTCGTGTGTGTCGGATATTTGGCCACGGGGCAGGAAATGCACACAGACACACACACACACACACAAAGTAATACAGAAAGCTATAATCAAACTGTATCGCCTGTATCCCGCCTGAACACAACGTTACTAAAGACAAGTTAATTACAAAAATCATCTCAATTAAAGGAGACAAACTCATCAAAACACAATTAACCAAACAGATAATGACATCGAAATCAATTCATGAACTGAGAGAATCATTTGAATGCATTTATTATTTGATTTTCAGCCTTAAAAGCTGAAAAGCAATTTACGTAATATGTCATTACCTTCCCCCAAATGGCAATATATATATATATATATATATATATATATATATATATATATATATATATATATATATATATATATATATATATATATATATATATTTCGAGTAAGGATAACTGCGTATGTAAGCACGTAATTGATCGGCATATATAATTCTCTGACAAGTCAATGAGTAATTTGGTCATTACAACACGTGGGATTATTGGAGGAAAGCAATACTTCCCCCGATATCAAACTATTCAAATTTTAAACATTTCACTGTTAACGGTCATAACGATTTTTAACGGTCATAACGATTTTTAACGGTCTTAAAGGAAAAAAACAAAATACCTCAATCCACGTTCCAAATTAACTGGAAACAAATGTTTTGCCCTTTTTTTTGTCATATTTTTTTCCCCCCTTGTCTGGCCATCTGATTTACACATATATTGAAGCCGTAACAAATATGCAAATTCAGCTTTAAAAAAAGAGGAGAAAAAAATGCTTTCAATCAATCAACGCCTCTCTGAGCATTTAAATGTCAAAGGTAAGGTCGGACAAGGGGGGATGGTGGTGGGGGGGGGGGGGGTAGGTTGATGGTGTGGACTTACACCCCACTAGCAGCAACAAGTAAACACAACAAACAGCAAGTAAACACACACACACACACACACACACCAAAAAACATTTTTTTTCTTAGGTCTCAGCCATTCTAATGTTTGGCTTCTGGGGCCAGACGGAAAGTGGGATACGTTGCTGTGGCCTGGGAGAGAGAGAGAGAGAGAGAGAGAGAGAGAGAGAGAGAGAGAGAGAGAGAGAGAGAGAGAGAGAGAGAGAGAGTTGGTCGTACCATCGTGCTCATGAAGGTCGTACCGTCGTGCGGCAGAAAACAGACGAAGAATGGCCTATCCACTCATACACACACACATATACATATATCCAATACCTCAAGTATCGAATGCCATATTCTCTCTTTTCTACCTCATCTAAAACCAAAATTACCAGGCGTAAATTTTCAAAGGAATGATCCTGGATTTGATCTAATGCGATTTTGAATTTGACGCGACTGACGGATCCCCCCCCCCCCCCCCCCAAAAAAAAAAAAAAAAAATGTGATCGTGATATTCTGAATGAAGCTTTATTTCGTAAAATTAACTTAAATGACCTTTGACCTTCGAGAATTTCGAATAGATTTGAAAAAAAAAAAAGACAAAGCGAATCGCAAAACTATGATTCAATTCTAGTATTAATTAATCAGGAAAGGTATATATATATATATATATATATATATATATATATATATATATATATATATATATATATATATATTCTTTTCTTTCTTTCAAACTATTCGCAATTTCCCGCGTTAGCGAGGTAGCGTTAAGAACAGAGGACTGGGCCTTTGAGGGAATATCCTCACCTGGCCCCCTTCTCTGTTCCTTCTTTTGGAAAATTAAAAAGAACCGAGAGGGGAGGATTTCCAGCCACCCGCTCCCTTCCCTTTTAGTCGCCTTCTACGACACGCAGGGAATACGTGGGAAGTATTCTTTCTCCCCTATCCCCAGGGATAATATATATATATATATATATATATATATATATATATATATATATATATATATATATATATATATATATATACGGCTGAAGTCGGCTGAAGGAGAAAGGGATATAGGTTTCTTAAATATCGGAAATCGGCTGATGGGAAGATATCGGGAGCCTGACTGAGAAACAGAGATTAAAAAAAAAAAGAAAGAAAATGGATTGTGATGATTTTACATAAATACGATCCCTTGAACTACTTAGCAGACCTGAGTGCGATGGTGATGACCCAAGGCCTGCTGCTAATGACCTGTCTTTGATGGAGAGATAAGTGGGGCTAATGACTTGTGTGTGTGTGTGTGTGTGTGAGTGTGTGTGTGTGTGTGTGTGTGTGTGTGTGTGTGTGTGTGTGTGTGTGTGTGAGAGAGAGAGAGAGAGAGAGAGAGAGAGAGAGAGAGAGAGAGACAAAAGTCGTACGACCTCCTGTACGACGCAAGGTTTCGATTAGATTTAGATTATGAGAAATTAAAAGATGTAATATTATGGGAGGAAGGTCGAGAATTGCATTGGCGTACTCAAGGGGTCGAACCGTCGTGCTCAAGGGGTCGTACCGTCGTGCTCAAGGGGTCGTACCGTCGTGCTCAAGGGGTCGTACCGTCGTGCTCGTGTCTCACCGTTGTGCTCAAGGATTTAAATGATAAAACCTACAATAAATAATAATAATAATAACAATAATAATAATAATAATAATAATAATAATAATAATAACAAAAAACGTGGTGGTGGCTGAGAGGTTTGAGCACTCGACCCGTAAACCCTGGGCCGCGAGGTTCGAACCCAGCTCATCCTCCTTGCTCACAAGATACCCCCGTCCCTCTCCAGCCCACTCCTGTGTGAATGAAGAATCACGAGATAAAATTACGATAGTAAGGGTTAATAGAGAAGGAATGATAAGAAAAAAAAAAAATGGAGATACGAAGGTAAAACGAAAACGGGGAATGTGAGATATCATTACATTTTCTTTTTCTTGAGAACAGGCGACAGTCATTTGTCTGTACGAAAAGGCGGCCATCCAATACTCATTTGTCTCGCAAAGTCCTCATTACGCGTTTGTCTTTTGTTTCCCGGGAAACGCATGAGCGATGCCCCAAGTGATGTATATATATATATATATATATATATATATATATATATATATATATATATATATATATATATTATCTAATTACTTACACACACACACACACGCACACCTGCCACTTTCTTACACACACCCTAGAATCTGCGATTCAGTTTGGTGTGTGTGTGTGTGTGTGTGTGTGTGTGTGTGTGTGTGTGTGTGTGTGTGCACGCGCTCTATCGCACATGCACCAAGGTGCTTTACGAGAGGAACATTCTACACCTTCAACATCTGTGGAAACACGTCAGCAAACATCTGCCTCGTTTGGTGTGACTCACAGACACGTGTCTCAATAGAGGCTGGTGTAACCCCTGTACCATCTTGTCTCCATCTAGTTAGATATGGTAAAGGGAGAGCATTCTCTCTCTCTCTCTCTCTCTCTCTCTCTCTCTCTCTCTCTAATTACATGTGATAGATGGCGTGTCAGATGATATACATATGTCCTCCAGCAGATAACCTGGTCATAGACCATCAGGTCTTGTGTTATCTGTCCTTCCCATGTACTGTCCTCCAGCAGATAACCTGGTCATAGACCATCAGGTCTTGTGTTATCTGTCCTTCCCATGTACTGTCCTCCAGCAGATAACCTGGTCATAGACCATCAGGTCTTGTGTTATCTGTCCTTCCCATGTACTGTCCTCCAGCAGATAACCTGGTCATGAGTACGAGGCTATGATCCTTGGATGCGAAAGCCCGACCTTTGACCTGACCTATAAGGGTCGTACGTCGTCGTCGTCCTTAAGGGCCGAACTACTGTGCATCATGGGGAACACGGACCTCACCCCCCCCTCCCTCCTTCATGCCCATGGAGCAGAGCCAACACACACACACACACACACACACACACCTCCCAACATCAAACCTCACATGATTTATTCCCATAACATTAATTAAACAGTTTTAATGACGTGTTTATTGCCTCTTTACGCTTAGCCTTTGGCATACAAATATTTCAAATTAATGTCATGTGCGCCATGCCTTCGTAATGGATCATATTTCGATTACATTTCAGGTGGGCTACAGAGAGACAAGAGACATCAGACCCGGAAATGGATATGCAGAATTGGTTCAGTCCCCGCCCTAAATACAGGACTCCACTAACAAGAGCGTAACCAATGTTCCGTAACCATCTAACTGCCTAACTACCTATCTAACTCCACCTTTGCCTCCCTGCCCCTACAAGTCTCTCGTCTGGAGGCTCCAGCAGCGCCCACGTAGCCAGCCACGTCCACCGGCGGGACCAGAGGTCAAAAAGTACGGCGACCAATCAATCTATCTCCCCACCTATCTATCTATCTATCTATCGCCTTTCTTAGTGCACAGATGGACGGCATGCAGACCCCATTCGCTTCGCAATGACCCCCTCCCCCCAATCCCGATGCGTCACCGTGAGCCGTGCGTTCGTGGACACCAAACAGCCCGGATTACATTCTTGGCCTGGGATCAAATGGGATCATCGTTCTGGCCACGTGTGGGCGGCCGTCCCTGGCCCACGGCCAACCCATTACCAATGGGTTCCTGCTGGAGAAGGTAAGGGGTATGGGTTCGTGAGAGAGAGAGAGAGAGAGAGAGAGAGAGAGAGAGAGAGAGAGAGAGAGAGAGAGAGAGAGAGAGAGAGAGAGAGAGAGAGACTCTGCCTCACACACCACTGAGCCTGTATCACTCGTGTTTGAGAAAGACAGACAGACAGACAGACAGACAGACAGACAGACACACACACACACACAAGAAATCTCCCCCCTCCCCGGACCATCAGTACGAAATCAGCTGATTGCGCGCGGCCGTGAGTTTAACCCGACGCCGACGGACTGTTGATATAACCAGCAGCCACGATAGAAAACGGGGTTGCTGACAGTCAGCATGAAAGCCTTTGAGACTATACCCACACACACACACACACACACATAATCCTGTTTACGAGAGATAAACCATCTTGAATCAAAAATAATATCCAGTTGGTTAAATGATAAGATTATCTGTGTCTTAAGAGAAGTGAACCTGTCACTACACACAGCTGCATGTATTGACACAGTGCAGATAATCTGGTTGCAATCATCGTTTTCTTTCTTTTTTTTCTATTCTGGGTACCCACTTTAGCCTTGCTAACCAAAGCCGCGTCATCTACAAACAGCAACGGACTGAATTTTGTCACCCCCCCCCCCAAACGAAAACAGCGAAAGCGGTATACTAGGCTGGCGTACTGTAGCACCTGCTGGATAAGGAGACGGTCCAATTCTGTCGACCCCTCGTTTTCTTTTTTTTAAGCCACCCGACAGACGATCTCGTTGATAGAAGTCAGCTGATTACAATGTAAACACGCGGGGCTTCGCTACCGTGGAAAGGTTAATTAAGTGGTGTTCTCTTTATTAATTCACCCCTTGAGCACACGACGGTACGATCCTTGAGCACACGACGGTACGATCCTTGTGCACGAAGGTGCGACCCTTGAGCACACGACGGTACGACCCTTGATCACACGACGGTACGATCCTTGAGCACACGACGGTACGATCCTTGAGCACACGACGGTACGATCCTTGAGCACACAACGGTACGGCCCTTGGGTATGATGAAAGAGCCTTTATCCTGACCCTCAGGGTCGGAGGCAAGTTAATCACACCCATGGTTCGTACCGTCGTACCCGAGTGTCGTACCGTCGTACCCCAAGGGTCGCACCGTCGTACCCGTGTCGTACCGTCTTCTGTGGAAGCTCGTTCAGGTAAAACAACAACAAAATCCAATACTAATTCGTGTCGTGAATGCATACTGCCGATATTTCCCGGGACGTCAAATACCATTCAATACTCCAGCTATGTTCCCCCAGGGTATCATTATGTACCATCAAAGTCTGGGATCTTTATGGTGAGGTTAGTCTGAGGTTCCGGCAGCCCTGGTGAGTTTAAGTGGTGCAGTGTGAGGTCAGGTGAGGTTGGAGTAGAGTTACGAGCTTCCGGTGGTGAAGCCTTGCCTATGTGGTGGGGTCGTATGAGGTTCTGGGGAGGTTCAGTAAGCTCTGGGGTTGTGGTGAGGTTAGGAGGTATGCGTTACAGAGGTTACGTGAGGTTTTGGTGGTCAAATGGTTGTCGTGTGTTGAGATGAAGTTAATATGAGATTTGCTCTGGCTCAAATGAGATAAATGTGAGGTTCCCGTGAGGTTAGATGATATCAAGTTAGTTTTAGGTCTTCTTGAGGTTAGGATGAGGGTTCTTGTGAGGCCAAGAGAGGTATTCGGCAGGTAATTACGAGGTAAAGTGAGGTACGACAACCCAGTTTTCTCTATATCTTCTTCACTTGGCGTTGGCTGGTGTTCATATGCGACTCGGGGTCACGTCTGAAGTACAGGAGGGATGCGAAGGCCTGCGCTACAGGCACAGGTGTGTGGAGGAGGAGGAAGGCGGACGTGTTGGGAGTGCAATTTCTGAGGCCAATATGTGGTGTGAGGTGGCTTGATCGAGTAAGTAATGAGAGGGTAAGAGAGATGTGTGGTAACGAAATAGATGGTGTGGTTGAGAGCAGCAGAAGAGGCTGTGTTGTAATGGTTTGGTCACATGGAGAGGATGAGTGAGGAGAGATTGACAAAGAAGATCCATGTGTCAGAGGTGGAGGGAACAAGGAGAAACGGGAGACCAAAACGGAGGTGGAAGGGTGTCACAAAAACGATTTTGAGCGGTCGGGGCCTGAACTTGCAGGAAAACTGGTAGAGACAATCATAAAGCAGCTAACGCCATAACTTTCTACAACCCTGATACAAGTCAAACAATATTCTTTTTTTTTTTTTGTCCCCTACAACTCACTTTCCATTTACCTTCGTCCTAAACCTACTGGAATTAACAAAACCCAAGACTACATTTCTTGTACAAATTTCAAGATCCTCCTCACTACGTCCTTGTAAGCTTCGTCCAATTAATACCTCGCCTTGTGATGTGGCCTGTCATGCGACAATGCGTCTATTATAGTTAAATCTACTCCTCAATCGTATGTCATCATTCTTGATCATACTGTGGGTCAATCTACCATACTTTTCAAAGTACTCGTTGTTATATTACTTGAACTCATGTCTTGTGTATCATTCAGCGTCCTTGATCCCCTAAATTGTCGTCCACCACAGCAATTACACGCCGTTGACCAATTCAACGAAACTACCCATCACAACCCGTGAACTACTCGTTATTCATATTTCAATTTCGTTTTATTCCCCCCCCCCCCCCCCCCCTCCGTACAGCCTTGACCATGACGCATAAACTGGGGTGACAAATTACTCATATCTGAAGTAATGGGTCAAATTAATCATGAATTTCCACCCCCCGGCCTAACGTAAACATTTAGACCCGTCGCCCCTGACAACAGAGGCGAGAGAGAGAGCCGAGGCCCCGCGGCCTCTAGAACACAGTTGCCAACAACCGCCATCAAAGGACGCCATCCCGCGCGCAGCCACACCGCGCATAATACGTTTCACTATACCATTAAAGGTCGACAGGGACGCGCACGCCTTGGGGAAACACATGACATTTACCTCTGTCACCGTCTCTCTATGACACGACAACGCTGGGGGCGGGTGACATGAAGTTTACAACGTCGTAACCAAGAACAAAAAAAATGTATACTTTCGATGTTTTTCGTATATGGCAACCTCATCCGCTGGTGGATTACAGGAGTTAATTACTTTAATTACTATTTACAGAGGAGAATATCCTTCCTGGCTAATCCCCGAACCTTTGTGAGATTATCTTAAGCAACGGATGGGCACGGGAGCCTTACGTTCTCATTCAAAGTGCAACGGGAAAGCTCAATGGTAATGTAAGTACAGTTTAGAATAATGTCATCAGAGAATTAATCCACTGAAAAAGGAATAAAAAAGGAATATTCTAGATCTTCGCATCAGTGATGTATATATATATATATATATATATATATATATATATATATATATATACTTCCCACGTATTCTCTGCGTGTCGTAGAAGGCGACTAAAAGGGGAGGGAGCGGGGGGCTGGAAATTCTCCCATCTCGTTTTTTCAATTTTCCAAAAGAGCAACAGAGAAGGGGGCCAAGTGAGGATATTCCCTTAAAGGCTCAGTCCTCTGTTCTTAACGCTACCTCGCTAATGCGGGAAATGGCGAACAGCATAATATATATATATATATATATATATATATATATATATATATATATATATATATATAAAACTTTCATTACCCACTGCTGCAAATCTGTCGCCACCGTTTTCTGTTTTCTCAAAAAATACTGGAATTGCCTCTCTCTCTCTCTCTCTCTCTCTCTCTCTCTCTCTCTCTCTCTCTCAATTCGATGATTATATTTTCTTAAGCACGGTAATTTTCGTTTGGCTTGTGAGCATTTCAATTATCTATTTCTTTCTAAATTTCTTATTCCATCTAGATTGATGACGACGCTCTCGTGTATATATATATATATATATATATATATATATATATATATATATATATATATATGCTGATGACGCCTTAATAGTTGTGATGATCACGTGATTATAATGATGTCATTCCCTAATCAACTCACCCCTTTCATTAAGATGACGTCACCCTTTTAATTATCATTACGCCTTATTTACTTGATTACGAACAATTATCCTTCTTATTGTGATGACTTAACTCCCTTAATTACGATTATTAAACCCTTTACTTACAATGACGTGACCTCATTAACATAAGATTGACCCGCAATTACAGTGTTTCGACCTGGTTCTGATAGGTTGGTTGACTGATGTGTTCGTCTTCAGACCTCCTAATTGCCAATCAAGATATCAAGATAAGAAAGGGATGAGGCGAAGCAAGACAACCAAGATAATAAAGGGATTAGACTAAGCAATATAAACAAGATAATCAAGGGATGAGGCTAAAGGGATTAGACTAAGCAATATAAACAAGATAATCAAGGGATGAGGCTAAGCTAGATAATCCTGAAGTGGATAACTAAGATAATTAAGATAATAATGACATGTGGCTAACCAAAATAACTATCAGGCGTGTTGATAATCACGATAACCAAGGCCTATATTAGGGCCTCAGCTACCCATACAGTCTCACCTCATAAATAATTATAAAAAAAACGCCCTAGACATAACCAAGTGGTATGGTAGACTAAAATATCGACCCAATAAATGTCGCCACGTTATCTTAAACCTTAGTTACTGATGATAAATGATTAATTATCCTATTCTTTAGGATAATCTTAAAAGATATGACTGGTATCTTTTAATGGTCGTGTGAAGAGAAGGAACCACTTGAAATGTACAGATTTCTGTCCGTCTGTCTCTCTCTCTCTCTCTCTCTCTCTCTCTCTCTCTCTCTCTCTCTCTCTCTCTCTCTCTCTCTCAGCGAGATACCAGCCAAGGTCCTAGGGGAACTGACCACACGCCGTCGCCATGGCAACCTCAACTCCCCCCTACCCACCCCCTTCCCTCAACCCCAACAACCCCTCCCCCCCTCACACCATGTCAAATCCACGCCATCGTGGCCTTGCCATACGAAGCTTCCGGTGGCGTTGCCAGACTGGAAAATCGGGGCGACATGGCAACCAACCCACACCACCACCCCTAACCCCCACATCCCCCCAGATGGTTGCCAGCTGCCACTCTGACGTCAATCCATCTGTGAGGGTGTGGTGGGGGGGTGTGTGTGGGGGGGGGAGGTGTTGGCTTGCACGCTATGGCAACCCGAGAATATCCCCCACGGGATGAGAGAGAGAGAGAGAGAGAGAGAGAGAGAGAGAGAGAGAGAGAGAGAGAGAGAGAGAGCCAAGACACTGTGGAAGCCCTCGCGCTATTGGCTCACGCATCGCGGGAGGTGAGGCGACCAATCACAAGCGCAGCGTATCCTGATTGGTCGCCTCCACCAAACATACGGGCCAATGCCGCGAGGGCTTGCACAGTCCTCATTCGGTTTGTTTACAGACGCATGCCCGAGGGATTCGAACGGAGTACCGGGGACACGAGAAAGCCAGCAGCGGCGGGATTCGAACGGTATTGAGATATATTTTATTTTTCTATTATACTTTGTCGCTGTCTCCCGCGTTATCGAGGTAGCGCAAGGAAACAGATATATGAACGTAGTAATCACAAGCCGAACAAGATTCGAACACAGTTCGTATTTGGATCTTCGTGGTGTAGCGGGCCCGCCCAGGTTCGAATACTGGTTGTGGCAGTCGGTCCACAGTCAACCCAGCAGTTCATCCACTCTTAAAGGTTGGT
>NC_092296.1:2170000-2205000 GCF_036320965.1 Panulirus ornatus
TCTCTCTCTCTCTCTCTCTCTCTCTCTCTCTCTCTCTCTCTCTCTCTCATACACACATGGACGGGATTATTTCCCACTCAACACAGTAATCAATGCTCGCTGGACCTAGAAACCAAAAGGCCATTTAAATATCATTTCAAAGGCTGTTTGTGACACCGTTTGGTGAAGACTGGAATGGCTCGTTATTAACTGCAGGGCGACGCAGCTATACGTGCGACGACTCCATCAAACATTTGTCGTTTATCATCACACACACACACACACACACACACACATGATAAGGGTATACGCGACAATCTTTACAAGTGTGTGAGAAACGGGTGGAAGCGGCACAAAGCAAGCAGTTTGTGTGAATTCGTACCACTACTGCTACTATTACTACTACTGCTACTACTACTTCTATCACTACTACTACTACTACTATTACTACTACTTCTATCACCACTACTACTACTACTACTGATACTACTTATATTACCACTACTACTACTGTTAATAGGTCTACTACCACCACTACTACCCCTACTTCTAGTACTATTACTTATAACTACTACTATTGATAATAATAATAATGCAAGGTTTAATAAACCACTATAATTCGGTTTAATCATTAATACTTACAGCACGGGGGGAGGGAGGGGATGGGTGGCACACAGGACCTAAGACTGGTACTGGAAAGCCACTGACGCTCACAGAGGGGAGGGGAGTATGTGGCCAGCTGGGGGAAGGGGTAGTACCCCCTCCCAAGCTGGGGTTAGGCTGGGGGTAGACTTAGTCCTTCATACGCACGAATTTTCAGTATGACGTATCTAAAACCCACCCACATCACCGCCCCCTCCCTCAACTCCAGCCCGGAGTGTGGACGCATCAACAAGGAACCTCACTTCTGAAATACGAGACACAACATCGTCGCAAGTTGTTGGGCCACAACTTCGCATCCCTTGGAGGAGAACGAGGATAACAAATATCTGTTATTTATAACAATTAAGTCCCGAGGACGGAGGCGTGATAAATGCCACCAAAAGACTAATAAGAAACACACACGTAACGTATATAAACAATTATCCCCCCCCACCCACCCCTTCACTATGATAAGTCAACAATGGCTTTGTGATGACCTACGCTCCAAGACAATCGCATGTTTACCAAATGGCGTCCTAGCTTCGTCTCTTCGATGTATATCAACTGACTGTTATATTTCTCTCTTGTGTCTCCCCTGATGATGTGATTATGACACGAAAGTGCACTTGGGAACTTATCGTGTTTCATTTTCCCCCCCGGTGGACTCATAGGAATATCTTGATCACGCGCAAAATTGTGATCCTTTCCAATATATATATATATATATATATATATATATATATATATATATATATATATATATATATATATATATATGAATATCTTCCTCTCACATCTTCCTGTCATCCACAGTTTGACATGTGACTTATTCTGTCTCCAAATACAAGACTTAACGCTTTCCGTCAGAGATCCCGGGGACTTCCTGCACTTATGAGTCTTCTCGTAAACACCTCACACTCGTAGTGCTTTGTATTCCACGAACCTCCGGGCAAAACAGACTTTCTTGTTATGCTGGTGACCCATTCCAAGCTTCTGTTTTCATCAACAACCATTTTTTTTCCTTCTTCCTGCGGTGGAGTCTCCAGTCTTGGACAATAGTCCACATCAAGGGCGGGCCTTGATTGTAATATAGAGAGGATGATGGAAAGGGGAAAAAAGAAAAGATAAAGGTAAAGTACTTATAAATTCTGGAGGAAGTGAAAAAAAATTCTGTCTTTTTAAATGTGCCGGGTTATAGTTATTGGGAAAGACATGACGGAGTAGAGAGTTCCAGGGCTTGGAGGTGTAAGGAAAGAAAGAGATATCAAAGTGGCCCACCCTTGAGTTGCCTAATACTTGAATGATTGTCCGCATCCCTTATGCTCCCGTACAACTTTCCTTCACCAGTCTCTTAGGTTTCCAAACACCACATCTGTCCATATCTTTCTAATTCTTCCATACTCCATGAGGTAATCATACACACGAATTTCAGTATGACGTGTCCAAAACACTCTTCTTTCCTTTCCTTTCTTTTTCGTTTCCTGAACAACATGCCTGGTTCAAGCAACATGCACTCCACATGTACCCCTGGTACCATGGAATCTTACAGATAGTACCAGTGAGAGCCCTGGTCCTGTGCACACTACTAGTGAAACCCCTATTACCATATACCCTTGCCTGGTATATTCTCTCGCACCAGGCACTGTGTTTATGTACCACTCAGCCTCCACGCAACAAGTAACTCACTTTGACACCACACACACACACACACACACACACACAAACACACACTCAATGCCTTGCTTGACGACTGTCAATCAACCCTATGACCTCCACACATGTTCTTCGTGTTCTGTCTGTACCACCCTCACCTCCTCCTCATTATCCACACACACACACACAAGGCCCTCCTCCCCTCTCTCTCGCGACCCCTTAATTCACAAGCCTTTTGACTACCCCCGTAAATTACCCCTTACAAACATATCTCCCGACAAATATCAGTAATTGCAAGGTACGCAACTACCCCTAAGAAGGAAGGGGCGTGGGGGGTGGGGTCATTTTTTGGCCATACGCTCTCCAACTTGGCTCTTGTGTCTGGTCAGATCATACCGAGAGAGAGAGGGGGAAACACCCAGCAATCACGTGTCTATATACACACGTCTCGTCCAATCATAATCACGCGTCTATATACACTTCTCATCCAATCATAATCACTTCTACTACGTGTCATCAAATCATAATCACTTCTACTATGTAAAAAAAAAAAGAGAAAAATATTCTCAGTTACTTTATACATCGCGTAAGAAAAGCCAAACGAAATTCCCTCATTACAAAGATGATGGGAAAGAGAGAGAGAGAGAGAGAGAGAGAGAGAGAGAGAGAGAGAGAGAGAGAGAGAGAGAGAGAGAGATTCTACCGTTTGCCTGAATTCGAGAGAAATACAGAATTCTTCACAGAAAAATATCCCAGAGAGAGAGAGAGAGAGAGAGAGAGAGAGAGAGAGAGAGAGAGAGAGAGAGAGAGAGAGAGAGAGAAGCCAACAAGCTTATCTATCTACCTCCCTATCTACCTGCGTGGACCTACGCTGGAACAGACGAGACAGACAAGACATTTAGGATTCACAACTACAACAACCATCAGAAGACATCCCGTGAATCACCATCAGATAGTTACTTAAGTGTTGGTAAATCGTAGAGTTAGCGTCATGCAAACATCGCCCTATTCCACTCATTCATCAATTCTTCAACTGCTCCTCCTCCTCAGGGATCGACCAATCAAGTCTTCGGGAAGATTCGATATTCAGCGAAGATCCTGAAAGACATGCTGTTATTTGGGAACTTTAATGGCAACACTCATGGAATATTCCCAACCACCTTTATGACAACATCAAGACCCTGGACCTTGTGTGGGGAGGAGGCAATAAGGTCGACCATGTTCCTGGAAGCATAGCATCTCTGGACCTTATGGTGGCCGTAATTTCAAAGCCGTGTTTATGGCATCACCACACCACTGGCCCTTAGGCGGGCCATAAGGTCGACCATGTTTACGGAAACACCATGATGATGGACCTTAAGGGGCCACGGCGACGATAACGTCTGTGGCAACGTAAGGCCACTGGAAGGTATGCGGCCATAAAGACGACAAGAGTCTGTCTCAACACTGTGCTACTGGACCAAACTGACTGACACAAATGACCGTGTTTGTGGCAACATCGCGCCGAAGGTAAACACAGTGAGGTGCCACGTCGTCAATTCATGACACAATATAAAAGTAACTTCGCTCCTTAAAAACTTTAGTATATAAAGACGATGCGTTTGAAGGTCACCAGTCTATCTTATCTTCCGATAACCCTTGATAATGCTTATCACACCAGCGATAGTGAAAGCACAGCCGGGAATCGAACCCCCGTATCGTCGTATCTATATCAAATATTACAGGCAACCAAAAAAAATTAAATAACTATATAAATAAATAAATTGAGTAAATAAAATATACGAAAATTCGCTGAAAATATATCAAATCATTCTAAAATTACTGCTCCAATTTATCGTGTGTGCATTTTTTCATACTATTCGCCATTTCCCGCGTTAGCGAGGTAGCGTTAAGAAGAGGACTGGACCTTTGAGGAAAAATTCTCACCTGGCCACCTTCTCTGTTCCTTCTTTTGGAAAATTAAAATAAAAAAGACAGGAGGATTTCCAGCCCCCCGCTCCCTCCCCTTTTAGTCGCCTTCTACGAGACGCAGGGAATACGTGTGAAGTATTCTTTCTCCCCTATCAAGGTTCGTTCCGTCGTGCTCAAGGGTCGTACCATCGTGCTCAAGGGTCGTACCGTCGTGGACAAGGATCGTACCGTCGTGGACAAGGGTCGTACCGTCGTGCTCGACATACACAACGACTGTCAACTGTGCAGAAATCAATCTGTACCAATTCACAACTTATTTACAATAGACTTACGCACTTACAAACACAAACAAAAAACAAAATTAATACCCCATCACATTTTCTATCACACATACACAAAAGATCGCTTATGGAGTAAATAATACATCATCTACCATATCAATCAAAAATAACAAATCCATGAATTAAGTGGATTATTTCATCAGTTTACCCAGAGTGAGCCCATGATGCCGTTTTCTTTACCGACGTCTGACGGGGGGTAAATACAACAGCATTTTCTACACGAGTTTATTTGGCTCGTCGTTTGATTTGAATTCGTTCGTCATCATACCACTAAGCCTTTGGCCGCCTGATGAATTACGGGTAAAATTGTTACGAAATGGATAACTTCTTTATAGAAATACCTGGGCTCATAACCTCCAATAAATGGGATCTTTGACAACCCTGACCTCTGACCCCAATTCACGGATGACACCCTGAAAGGACACACGACTGACTATCTGACCTTTGACCTACACATTTGACAGAATCGAGTTCATATCAATCTATTCTCTCTCTCTCTCTCTCTGGCCTCAGAACAAGACCTACTTCCCCAAAGCCACAATGCTGGCTCACTTTCCCCTTCTGTACATATTACCCCTATTTCTACACCCGAGTGCTGCATGCCTGTGTGCCCCCCACTACCCATTAGTTTGGACTACATGATACACGACAAGCCACTGTGTCATGTGGAGGCCGTCTGGCCGTTGGGAACACAAGGATAAACCTTTGTGATCTTTTATTTCTTTCCGTACACAGATAAGCTCTCGCACTCTCTACCTTTCTCATGTCTCTCCAAAAGACTCTGACCTCGCCTCTCTCTCAATACAAATCTTTCATTCCCTCTTTAAACTCTCTGGGTCATTTTTCCTTAAATGAAGGCCTGGCCACGATGTTTACTTGCGTCCAGGACTCGAACCCTTAAAACATCTTTTAGGAATAAGGATAAATAAAGAAAATGGATCCCAAAATATGGTTAAAGAAAATGGATCCCAAAATAAGGTTAAAGAAAATGGATCCCAAAATAAGGTTAAATGAAAATGGATTCCAAAATACGGTTCAATAAAGAAAATGGATCCCAAAATATGGTAAAATACAGAAAATAGATCCCAAACTATTGCAACGTGCAAATATTGTTAATTTCCCCAGATGGCATCCGAGAGACCCCCCCTATTTCTGCACATTCTTTTTGGTCTTTAAGGGCGAGGCTCGCCTGTGGGATGACACGTTCTTCCTGCTATTGTCTTTGTGATGGGTTCTTGTTCTCGTTGTCGTTGTTGTGCTGGTCTGTTCTTGTTTCTATGTCCATCTTTGGTCTGTTCTTGTTTCTATGTCCATCTTTGGTCTGTTCTTGTTTCTATGTCCATCTTTGGTCTGTTCTTGTTTCTATGTCCATCTTTGGTCTGTTCTTGTTTCTATGTCCATCTTTGGTCAGTTCTTGTTTCTATGTCCATCTTTGGTCTGTTCTTGTTTCTATGTCCATCTTTGGTCTGTTCTTGTTTCTATGTCCATCTTTGGTCTGTTCTTGTTTCTATGTCCATCTCGTGTTGTATCTGTACATCCCTGAAGGTCCTTGTCCTCTTTTGTTATAAATATTTCTGGGTAACTAAGCCTACGACCATGAGCCACAGAAGGTACGACCACTGAACACGAAGGTACGACCATGAGCCACAGAAGGTACGACCACTGAACACGAAGGTACGACCATGAGCCACAGAAGGTACGACCACTGAACACGAAGGTACGACCATGAGCCACAGAAGGTACGACCACCGAACACGAAGGTACGACCATGAGCCACAGAAGGTACGACCACTGAACACGAAGGTACGACCATGAGCCACAGAGGGTACGACCACCGAACACGAAGGTACGACCATGAGCCACAGAAGGTACGACCACCGAACACGAAGGTACGACCATGAGCCACAGAAGGTACGACCACTGAACACGAAGGTACGATCATGAGCCACAGAAGGTACGACCACCGAACACGAAGGTACGACCATGAGCCACAGAAGGTACGACCACTGAACACGAAGGTACGACCATGAGCCACAGAGGGTACGACCATGAGCCACAGAGGATACGACCAATGAGCAAGGTGACGCGACCAATATGCACGAGGGTACGACCACTGAACACGAAGGTACGACCATGAGCCACAGAGGATACGACCAATGAGCAAGGTGACGCGACCAATATGCACGAGGGTACGACCAATGAACACGATGGTACGACCACTGCAAACGACGGTACGATCCCCTGAACACGACGGTACGACCCCATGAACACGAAGGTACGACCCCGGAGCAAGACGGTACGACCTCTGAACACGACGGTAGGACACCTGAATACGAAGGTACGACCCCTGAGCACGACGGGACGACACCCTGGGTATGACGGCAAAAAACACTCTGGCCAGGTCAAAGGGGACAAGTCAAAGGTGGGGAGAGAAAAGGTGGGGAGGAGGAGGGGGCGCGAAAGGTTTGCTGGGAGGTAAAGAACCTGCAGGTACGATGTAGACTGAGGGGGAGATAAATTGAAAGAGGGGAGAGAGAGAGAGAGAGAGAGAGAGAGAGAGAGAGAGAGAGAGAGAGAGAGAGAGAGAGAGAGACGGTGATGGCGGGGAGAAGGCATAGGGAGGGGAGCTGAGGGAGCGAGGGTGGGGAGGAGACAACGTAGGGTAGGGAGAAGACACAGCAGATGGAGAGGGAGAAGACAGGATAGGATGGACGACAAAGGAGAGAGAGAGAGAGAGAGAGAGAGAGAGAGAGAGAGAGAGAGAGAGACTGGAGACAAAGGGAGGGAGAGAGGGAGAGGGAGAGCCTGAGGACAAAGGGAGAGCGAGAAGACAAAAGGGAGAGTAAAACACAACTGGAGGGTTGGAAGACAGAGGGAGAGGTAGGAAGGAGATGGGAGAGGAGTGAGAGGGCAGAAAGGAAATGGTCCTTAATTTACCTTAACTGGCAACCTAGTTCCAATCGTTGGACCCCTGGCGTCGTTAAACGCTAAGCACCGCCCACAGTGTTCAACGAGGTCAGCATATGGTGGCAACCCACAGTGTCGCTAAACGTCACTACTGTTCAACGAAAAGACACGTTACAACCCACAGTGATCTCTGGTGTCGTTAAACATCGCCTTGTTAAGCAATACTCAACGTGTTCAACGAAGATATCCTGGGCTCAGCGGTGCTTAACGTGTTCAGCGAAGACCATGTGGGCACGAACGATCAACGAGCATGTAATAGAGGGTGTTCAACGAAGACAGCATGTGGGTACTAACGATTAACGAGCGTGGACATATAGCAACAAGAGATCAACGAAAACCATAAAAATTCCTTTGATAAACCCAATAACTTTATCTAAACAAAAAAAATTCATGAAGTATGTAATAAATATTAATTAATGGAATAAGAGAACACAATACAAAATTAAAAAGCGGTTATCCAAAGTATAAAAAGACTTCAAAACATAAACGCAATCGATTCTCGAGACTCCGAACCCTTACTTACGGTTACCGAGCCTTAACTACGCATAGTGAACCCACGAGATGAAGCTTCGAATCGTGATCCATTCCTCGAACTACCGGGAAGCTTCGAATAGTGATCCATTCCTCGAACCCCCAAGATGAAGCTTCGAATCGTGACCCATTCCTCGAGCCCCGAGATGAAGCTTCGAATCGTGGAATGGACCCCTGTGCGTCAAGTTCCATTCCCTAATTAACATGATAGATTCAAATGAACTTCATTATTTCGAAAGATGACCTAATTTCTAAACCACCATCAATTAACGAATTAATTATACTCACTTAAGAAACAGCTCTGAGTCATTAAGGTACTTCCTTGATTTGTTATTTCAATTACATGCACAACACCACCTATGCAAATTTCTTTAATAAAGTTTCTATTACTATTTTTTTCGATGAATATTACAAAATTCGTCTTATTGCCTTCTTAACGACACTGCAAACTTTCCGACATTTTAAGATTCATGCGTTTGAGAGGTAATTTTAGAAGTTTTATGGACGCGTCATCTTCAAACACAAACAAATTATCCACTTCCTGTGACGTCACGGCGCGGCTTCCGCGAACACGGATTATAACATCGGACACAAATTTCGCGCCGCCATTTTGCACCAGCCTCGCCCACGGCAGTCCAAAATAGCCGTTTGGCGTCGGGGCGTCCGTGTGACGCCTTATCGCACACTGCGATACGTTAATTGAGGTGAAAAAATGATGGATATAAAACGGGGTTCAAGCGAACACGTGACACCACCTTACTGGCGGCGCCGGAATCACGCCATCCGGATCCATTCCATCCTGACTTCCGCCGACCGACTCGCCTCGCGCTGCGTGGAGCCAAAGTCAAGGCCGAGAGACGCGACCGGACGATGACCGATTACCCTTTGTTTACAATGAGGAATTATCGGTAAAACAAGCCCGTCTCTAAACTCCAATGATCTATATATATATATATATATATATATATATATATATATATATATATATATATATATATATATATATATCCCTATGAGTCCACGGGGAAAATGTAACACAAAAAGTTCCCAAGTGCACTTTCGTGTAATAATCACATCATCAGGGGAGACACAAGAGAGAAATACAACAGTCAGTTGATATACATCGAAGAGACGAAGCTAGGACGTCATTTGGTAAACACACACACACACACACATATATATATATATATATATATATATATATATATATATATATATATATATATATCCGTCTCATCAGGCATGATTCGTGACTATAAAATGAGCCACTCTGGAGATGTGGCTAACGGAGATTCCTTGAATGCGACGCTCACGTTACCCTATCAGCACGACAGGTTAGTGCGACGAGGCGACGGTCGGTACGACTCAAGGACGACGGTACGACCCCCAGTGAACACGACAACTACGACCCTATGGGTATCACAAGTCCAGCCATGATCAATTCTGCTCCAATTATCATGAATGAAGAATAAAGAAATGCACAGCCTTGAATATATGTCCCTCGTCCCATGTTCTTTATAGATGCAATAAAAGGGGAAATATTGGATAAAAAATAAACGTAAAAAACCATAGATAAAAGTGAATAATGATATGTTCAAAAAGACAACGAAGAAGACGAAGAAGAAGACGAGAGGACGAGAAAGAAGAAGAAGAAGAAGAAGACGAGAGGACGAGAAAGAAGAAGAAGAAGAAGACGAGAAGACGAAGAAGAAAAAGAAGAAGAATTTAGATGAGAGGGCAAACTGGATATACAATCAAACAAAGAGACAAGGGCAGAAGACAATCAATATACACAAAAATCAGAATAACAGAACAAAGGTAAAAGACACATCAGAGAACGTGGACACGAAAGCAAACGAAAATATACAAACTCAAAAGAACAATAAAGACTTAACAAATACTTCTGGGAAAAAAGATGAACAAAGTGGGATTTTCCCACTTAAATGTATATACACATTCACTCTGAAAACTAAATGAAAACAGGCTTTTAAACTGGTGAAAAATAAAGAGTGTAGTGCATTTGTGAAAGCGATGAATTTGTGAAAACTACACAAAAGCCTAGCTGAAAAAAACCTTCCCGCCAGCGCAGGCAAACTTGCAAATATAAATCTCGGCAGCCGTTCCCCCTGCGGGCGGTGTTGCATGGTTGCCTTACTTTCCCTTTTGTCTTATTTTTTTCCTATCATATTTTAACTTATTCCTTCCCCCTCTAACTCCACATGAACCTTTGATTTAGTTCCTCCAAGTCATAGAGGTCAACTAACAATGAATTCTTCCAGGAATTTCAAGGATAATTTACTTTATACGTTTATTGTTTACATGTACCGATCACATTGCCAAGAGTAACAAATTCAGTAACAAATGACAAAATCAAAACTCAAATGAATCTTACTCGTTTTTCTTAAAATAGTTATCCCTCTCTTTAAGGTAAAATAAAATCAAGTGGATATCTTGCCCCAAAACACGGAATAAATGCTATATAAAAACTCTAACGAGTAACCTGCCTCGTGAACATGTTCAGACACGACGGGACTTGTCTGAACACAGGCCCGTTAGCTCAGCTGGTTAGAGCGCCGTGCTGATAACGCGGAGGTCGTGGGTTCGATCCCCATGCGGGCCACTACATGTTTTGTGATATATATATATATATATATATATATATATATATATATATATATATATATTACCACTACAACAAAGTTATTTTGTATTAGAAAACAGGATTACTGGTTCTCTAATTGTCGAAAACGGGAGGAGGATTCACTGAAACCAGAGATCTGCAGGAATTAATTACCTTAGTAGAGTAACCCAGATTAGAGGGACAACACTTTGGCACTATGACTTACACCACGCACACAGCATCATTACTAAGGTAATTCATTCCCTAATTACATTGAGCTCATTAACTTTTTGAAATATATATAATATATATATATATATATATATATATATATATATATATATATATATATATATATATATATATATATATAAGATAGCCGGCCTTGCCAAGGGTATAATATAATTTGATGGTGTCCACCCTCTCCCCCCGCCCGCCATGAGCATAAGGTAATCTGCATCCAAGAAAGATACCTTGATCCCGGAGCGTGATCATCTAGAATACAAATTACCTTTCGATTACATTGATTATATTTTTCTTTTCATTACATTCTGATTATATTTTTCTTTTCGATTACATTGTGATTATATTTTTCTTTTCGATTACATTGATTATATTTTTCCTTTCGATTACATTGTGATTATATTTTTCCTTTCGATTACATTGATTATATTTTTCCTTTCGATTATTGTGATTATATTTTTCCTTTCGATTATTGTGATTATATTTTTCCTTTCGATTATTGTGATTATATTTTTCCTTTCGATTACATTGATTATATTTTTCCTTTCGATTACATTGTGATTATATTTTTCCTTTCGATTACATTTATATTTTTCTTTTCGATTACATTGTGATTATACTTTTCCTTTCGATTACATTGCGATTATATTTTTCTTTTTCATTCAGCGCTACCACCAACAGAGTATATGGCTTCACCCCCCCCCCCCCGATATACGGACCACAGCTACTGTGCGGCCAGTCAAGACCACTCCGTTCAAGGGAATATTGCCAATTTGCATATTAACAAGTCACTGTTAAGTCACAAGGCCTGTTAAAGTCTGGGGACAGGCCACTCCAAATGTGGTGTTTTCTGAGTTTTTTT
This sequence comes from Panulirus ornatus, assembly GCF_036320965.1. NCBI lineage: Eukaryota > Metazoa > Arthropoda > Malacostraca > Decapoda > Palinuridae > Panulirus > Panulirus ornatus. The sequence goes on from NC_092296.1 coordinate 2,181,750, forward strand.
TTTTTTTTTTTTTTTTAGCTTCATTACTTGATAAAAGCGTGGTACGACCGTGGAGCACGGAGGTACGACACGGGTACGACAGTGCGACCCTTGAGTACGTCGCGACGACCCCTAGACACAACGGAACGACCCTCGAGAGCGAAGGTGCGACCTTTGAACACTTTAATACCCTACAGCACGACGGTACGACCCTTGAACACGATGGTACGACACCAGATCCCAATGTTACGACCCTTGAAAACATTACGACACTCGAGCACGTCAGCTCGGTTGGTTAGAGCGCCGTGCTGATAACGTTGAGGTTGTGGGTTCGACCCCCATGCGGGCCACTATGCATACTGGATAAATTACCATAGATGATCATACCAGGAATAATGTCCCGGTGAGACTGGTATGTGAGGGAGGGAGAGGAAGAAAGGAGATAACCAAGATAATAAATAATAATAATATAGGTACTAAAAATAACTATACTTCTATCACTCATTTATCACTATTCGTAACGATAATAATAATAATAACAATATATTATAATAATAATAATAATAATAGTAATAATAATAATAATAAAGATATAGAAATATGAAAACTGCTATAATTTTGTCACATTATTACTATTCGTAATAATAATGATGATAATAATTATAATAATAATAATAATAATAATAATAATAATAATAATAATAATAAATAGGAACAAATTAATATCTATTATTATTATTATTATTATTATTATTATTATTATTATTATTATCATGAAAAAACCTACGGACGTGTTGAGCCAAATTATAAAGACATCTGCTACCATGAAATATATGAATAAATCTTTATCTGAAAAAATATGAAAAATCGGTATCTGATAATCCCTGGTAGTGTTGCCATACATCCTATTTTTCCTCCCCTATTACATGTAATATTAACCCAATTTTTCTAAATTTCTTGTTTTTGTGCTTTGATTTCTTAGTCTGATTATGAAACACTTTATTCTCTTAATATTCCTGCTTCTTAGAGAGGGGGTTTATCTGATGTGGTACTTGAGCACGACGGTACGACCCTTGAGCAAGAAGGTACGACCTTTGAGCACGACAGTACGACACTTGAGCACGACGGTACGACCCTCGAGCACGACGGTACGACCCCTGAGCACAACGGTACGATCCTTGAGCACGATGGTACGACCTTTTATTATGTCGGTATGATATTTGAACACGACGGTACGACCCTTGAGCACGACGGTACGATCTTTGACCACGACAGTACGACCTTTAAGGACGAAGGTACGACCCTTGAGCACGACAGTACGAACCTTGACCTGACCCATGCACCATACAACGGTACAAAAACCCTTAGACATCTAACTTCCCCTTTGAGCTCTCCCTTACGGATCAGGTCAAAGGTCATGCCACTCAAAACCTTCGACAAGTGCCAGACGGTTCTGTGACCCTGACCCAACCAGCTGACTGACTCAGCTGGCCCGTTAGCTCAGTTGGTTAGAGCGCCGTGCTGATAACGCGGAGGTCGTGGGTTCGACCCCCATGCGGGCCACTGGTAGTTTTAATGGCCATTTGCAGGATATATTCTCTAATTACTCAAACCATGATTAAAGGCCAGTTCTCGGAATACATTCGGTAATTAATTAAGGCAATCACTCCAAAATACAATGACATCTGACCATCACGACCCCTGACAGAACGACCCCTTTGAGCCAAAACAGTCCGACCCTTCAATGAGACGACCTGACCTTTGACCTGGGCCTTGATGTCGTGCCAGGTCGTACCGAGGCGCAACAGGGTCGTCACAGTGACCTCAATACGCAGACAAAGAAGAGAAAATGAGAGAATCATACACCACTTTGTGTAGCTATACTGAATAACGAAGTCTTATATAACTTGTTAATTCATTTAAAAGCCATTTCTGCTTGCATTTCCGGCCACACGAGTTAATGAAATCAATTAGAAATCACGTGATAAATGAAGGCACGATATTTGCATATGTATACACGCCAGTATGCACAATGTATACAATGGCCAAGGACGATTGACGGGTCATTAATCTAGAAATTATATACATATATTATACATACATATATAACTAAAACTATATACATTTTATAGAATAAAATAATCAAAATACGACGCTCCCTACCTCGCGTGGGAGGTGGGGAATGAGAGTAAATTTCCAGGTACGATATCCTTCTCACTACAGCTGCCAGCTAACCCAAAAGTCTATTATTTCTCTTAGGTTCATATTTCTTCTTACTTCCATTAATGCATTAATATCTATTTGCATACTGATAAAAAGGTTATTACCAAAGATACATAAAACTGGTTTAGATTATGTACAGTGGCATTAGTTGCATTTTTCATTGATTATGGTTTAATATTTGTATATACTATGGAAAAGTTGCCAGATAGTTTATTCTGGAAGGAAAATTGGTTATATTTAAATGTATTATATAGATTTTATATATATTTTTCCCACTGTGACGTAAATTGTGAAAAAATTATATTAAACATCATTTTGTCCATAATTTCATATAAGGCAGTTATTTTGTCTATATATATATAATATATATATATTAATATATATAATATATATATAGATATATAATATACCAGTTTATCATTACACATCCCTTGTCAGGTCGTTCTGTCGTACTCAAGGGTCGTTCTGTCGTACTCAAGGGTCGTTCTGTCGTACTCAAGGGTCGTTCTGTCGTACTCAAGGGTCGTTCTGTCGTACTCAAGGGTCGTTCTGTCGTACTCAAGGGTCGTTCTGTCGTACTCAAGGGTCGTTCTGTCGTACTCAAGGGTCGTTCTGTCGTACTCAAGGGTCGTTCTGTCGTACTCAAGGGTCGTTCTGTCGTACTCAAGGGTCGTTCTGTCGTACTCAAGGGTCGTTCTGTCGTACTCAAGGGTCGTTCTGTCGTACTCAAGGGTCGTTCTGTCGTACTCAAGGGTCGTTCTGTCGTACTCAAGGGTCGTTCTGTCGTACTCAAGGGTCGTTCTGTCGTACTCAAGGGTCGTTCTGTCGTACTCAAGGGTCGTTCTGTCGTACTCAAGGGTCGTTCTGTCGTACTCAAGGGTCGTTCTGTCGTACTCAAGGGTCGTTCTGTCGTACTCAAGGGTCGTTCTGTCGTACTCAAGGGTCGTTCTGTCGTACTCAAGGGTCGTTCTGTCGTACTCAAGGGTCGTTCTGTCGTACTCAAGGGTCGTTCTGTCGTACTCAAGGGTCGTTCTGTCGTACTCAAGGGTCGTTCTGTCGTACTCAAGGGTCGTTCTGTCGTACTCAAGGGTCGTTCTGTCGTACTCAAGGGTCGTTCTGTCGTACTCAAGGGTCGTTCTGTCGTACTCAAGGGTCGTTCTGTCGTACTCAAGGGTCGTTCTGTCGTACTCAAGGGTCGTTCTGTCGTACTCAAGGGTCGTTCTGTCGTACTCAAGGGTCGTTCTGTCGTACTCAAGGGTCGTTCTGTCGTACTCAAGGGTCGTTCTGTCGTACTCAAGGGTCGTTCTGTCGTACTCAAGGGTCGTTCTGTCGTACTCAAGGGTCGTTCTGTCGTACTCAAGGGTCGTTCTGTCGTACTCAAGGGTCGTTCTGTCGTACTCAAGGGTCGTTCTGTCGTACTCAAGGGTCGTTCTGTCGTACTCAAGGGTCGTTCTGTCGTACTCAAGGGTCGTTCTGTCGTACTCAAGGGTCGTTCTGTCGTACTCAAGGGTCGTTCTGTCGTACTCAAGGGTCGTTCTGTCGTACTCAAGGGTCGTTCTGTCGTACTCAAGGGTCGTTCTGTCGTACTCAAGGGTCGTTCTGTCGTACTCAAGGGTCGTTCTGTCGTACTCAAGGGTCGTTCTGTCGTACTCAAGGGTCGTTCTGTCGTACTCAAGGGTCGTTCTGTCGTACTCAAGGGTCGTTCTGTCGTACTCAAGGGTCGTTCTGTCGTACTCAAGGGTCGTTCTGTCGTACTCAAGGGTCGTTCTGTCGTACTCAAGGGTCGTTCTGTCGTACTCAAGGGTCGTTCTGTCGTACTCAAGGGTCGTTCTGTCGTACTCAAGGGTCGTTCTGTCGTACTCAAGGGTCGTTCTGTCGTACTCAAGGGTCGTTCTGTCGTACTCAAGGGTCGTTCTGTCGTACTCAAGGGTCGTTCTGTCGTACTCAAGGGTCGTTCTGTCGTACTCAAGGGTCGTTCTGTCGTACTCAAGGGTCGTTCTGTCGTACTCAAGGGTCGTTCTGTCGTACTCAAGGGTCGTTCTGTCGTACTCAAGGGTCGTTCTGTCGTACTCAAGGGTCGTTCTGTCGTACTCAAGGGTCGTTCTGTCGTACTCAAGGGTCGTTCTGTCGTACTCAAGGGTCGTTCTGTCGTACTCAAGGGTCGTTCTGTCGTACTCAAGGGTCGTTCTGTCGTACTCAAGGGTCGTTCTGTCGTACTCAAGGGTCGTTCTGTCGTACTCAAGGGTCGTTCTGTCGTACTCAAGGGTCGTTCTGTCGTACTCAAGGGTCGTTCTGTCGTACTCAAGGGTCGTTCTGTCGTACTCAAGGGTCGTTCTGTCGTACTCAAGGGTCGTTCTGTCGTACTCAAGGGTCGTTCTGTCGTACTCAAGGGTCGTTCTGTCGTACTCAAGGGTCGTTCTGTCGTACTCAAGGGTCGTTCTGTCGTACTCAAGGGTCGTTCTGTCGTACTCAAGGGTCGTTCTGTCGTACTCAAGGGTCGTTCTGTCGTACTCAAGGGTCGTTCTGTCGTACTCAAGGGTCGTTCTGTCGTACTCAAGGGTCGTTCTGTCGTACTCAAGGGTCGTTCTGTCGTACTCAAGGGTCGTTCTGTCGTACTCAAGGGTCGTTCTGTCGTACTCAAGGGTCGTTCTGTCGTACTCAAGGGTCGTTCTGTCGTACTCAAGGGTCGTTCTGTCGTACTCAAGGGTCGTTCTGTCGTACTCAAGGGTCGTTCTGTCGTACTCAAGGGTCGTTCTGTCGTACTCAAGGGTCGTTCTGTCGTACTCAAGGGTCGTTCTGTCGTACTCAAGGGTCGTTCTGTCGTACTCAAGGGTCGTTCTGTCGTACTCAAGGGTCGTTCTGTCGTACTCAAGGGTCGTTCTGTCGTACTCAAGGGTCGTTCTGTCGTACTCAAGGGTCGTTCTGTCGTACTCAAGGGTCGTTCTGTCGTACTCAAGGGTCGTTCTGTCGTACTCAAGGGTCGTTCTGTCGTACTCAAGGGTCGTTCTGTCGTACTCAAGGGTCGTTCTGTCGTACTCAAGGGTCGTTCTGTCGTACTCAAGGGTCGTTCTGTCGTACTCAAGGGTCGTTCTGTCGTACTCAAGGGTCGTTCTGTCGTACTCAAGGGTCGTTCTGTCGTACTCAAGGGTCGTTCTGTCGTACTCAAGGGTCGTTCTGTCGTACTCAAGGGTCGTTCTGTCGTACTCAAGGGTCGTTCTGTCGTACTCAAGGGTCGTTCTGTCGTACTCAAGGGTCGTTCTGTCGTACTCAAGGGTCGTTCTGTCGTACTCAAGGGTCGTTCTGTCGTACTCAAGGGTCGTTCTGTCGTACTCAAGGGTCGTTCTGTCGTACTCAAGGGTCGTTCTGTCGTACTCAAGGGTCGTTCTGTCGTACTCAAGGGTCGTTCTGTCGTACTCAAGGGTCGTTCTGTCGTACTCAAGGGTCGTTCTGTCGTACTCAAGGGTCGTTCTGTCGTACTCAAGGGTCGTTCTGTCGTACTCAAGGGTCGTTCTGTCGTACTCAAGGGTCGTTCTGTCGTACTCAAGGGTCGTTCTGTCGTACTCAAGGGTCGTTCTGTCGTACTCAAGGGTCGTTCTGTCGTACTCAAGGGTCGTTCTGTCGTACTCAAGGGTCGTTCTGTCGTACTCAAGGGTCGTTCTGTCGTACTCAAGGGTCGTTCTGTCGTACTCAAGGGTCGTTCTGTCGTACTCAAGGGTCGTTCTGTCGTACTCAAGGGTCGTTCTGTCGTACTCAAGGGTCGTTCTGTCGTACTCAAGGGTCGTTCTGTCGTACTCAAGGGTCGTTCTGTCGTACTCAAGGGTCGTTCTGTCGTACTCAAGGGTCGTTCTGTCGTACTCAAGGGTCGTTCTGTCGTACTCAAGGGTCGTTCTGTCGTACTCAAGGGTCGTTCTGTCGTACTCAAGGGTCGTTCTGTCGTACTCAAGGGTCGTTCTGTCGTACTCAAGGGTCGTTCTGTCGTACTCAAGGGTCGTTCTGTCGTACTCAAGGGTCGTTCTGTCGTACTCAAGGGTCGTTCTGTCGTACTCAAGGGTCGTTCTGTCGTACTCAAGGGTCGTTCTGTCGTACTCAAGGGTCGTTCTGTCGTACTCAAGGGTCGTTCTGTCGTACTCAAGGGTCGTTCTGTCGTACTCAAGGGTCGTTCTGTCGTACTCAAGGGTCGTTCTGTCGTACTCAAGGGTCGTTCTGTCGTACTCAAGGGTCGTTCTGTCGTACTCAAGGGTCGTTCTGTCGTACTCAAGGGTCGTTCTGTCGTACTCAAGGGTCGTTCTGTCGTACTCAAGGGTCGTTCTGTCGTACTCAAGGGTCGTTCTGTCGTACTCAAGGGTCGTTCTGTCGTACTCAAGGGTCGTTCTGTCGTACTCAAGGGTCGTTCTGTCGTACTCAAGGGTCGTTCTGTCGTACTCAAGGGTCGTTCTGTCGTACTCAAGGGTCGTTCTGTCGTACTCAAGGGTCGTTCTGTCGTACTCAAGGGTCGTTCTGTCGTACTCAAGGGTCGTTCTGTCGTACTCAAGGGTCGTTCTGTCGTACTCAAGGGTCGTTCTGTCGTACTCAAGGGTCGTTCTGTCGTACTCAAGGGTCGTTCTGTCGTACTCAAGGGTCGTTCTGTCGTACTCAAGGGTCGTTCTGTCGTACTCAAGGGTCGTTCTGTCGTACTCAAGGGTCGTTCTGTCGTACTCAAGGGTCGTTCTGTCGTACTCAAGGGTCGTTCTGTCGTACTCAAGGGTCGTTCTGTCGTACTCAAGGGTCGTTCTGTCGTACTCAAGGGTCGTTCTGTCGTACTCAAGGGTCGTTCTGTCGTACTCAAGGGTCGTTCTGTCGTACTCAAGGGTCGTTCTGTCGTACTCAAGGGTCGTTCTGTCGTACTCAAGGGTCGTTCTGTCGTACTCAAGGGTCGTTCTGTCGTACTCAAGGGTCGTTCTGTCGTACTCAAGGGTCGTTCTGTCGTACTCAAGGGTCGTTCTGTCGTACTCAAGGGTCGTTCTGTCGTACTCAAGGGTCGTTCTGTCGTACTCAAGGGTTGTAACATCGTGTACTCAAGGGTCGTTCTGTCGTACTCAAGGGTCGTAACATCGTGTGCTCTCTCAAGGGTCGTACCGTCGTGCTTTAAAGGGGTTAACGACCATTGATTGGCCTCAATGATCCCGGATGGTCCCAGATGACCCATGAAGCACCACTGCCATTAACCATCCCGGGCTGTTCCACTCACCTATTTGGGTCAGCGTTTTGCACTCCTGACCGACCGACTCCACCCCACCTCCCCTCCTCATCACCTCACCTTATATCACTCACTTGATCCACTTGTCTGCCTTGACCTGCCAAAACCCTCTTTCGTGTGACCTCTGACCTTATGACTGACTCATGTGACTCTCGACCTATACGCCTCAATCGTGTGACCTTTGACCCATTCAACGTACAAACATCTAACCCATGGCAATCATTAACCTTTGACCCATATATATGACCCTTGACCTGTAAAACTCGTTTATTCAACCTTTGATCCATAATACACATCCATGAGTCACTTACCCATGAATGTCATTCAACATACCATCCTCACTCACCTGGTACAGAACAAACCAAAATGTTAATATATTACACTAACATCTCAAAATATTCGCCATGTAGCTTCCCACGCTCACTGATAACTCCATTTTCTACCCGTATTCTTTGATAGATTTTTTCATCCCGTTTTCTATGAAACCGAGATTTTTTTTTTGAACGCGTTTTAAGAGATGATTTTAACTTTCAATACGTTTTTTAACCCTTTTTTTAGGGGGGTGGGGGGAACCTCGGTATATTTTTTTTTTCAACCAGTTTTCTAATATTCAACCCATTTTCTTACGATGCATTGATTTTTCCCTAACCCGTTTTCTAAGATACTTCAAACTTCAACCTGTTTTCTAAAATACTTCAACCCGTTTTCTAACAGGCCTTGAACTGCAGGTGTGGTATTAAGTTAATTTACAATTTTAACGATTAATCTCAGACACTTCATCATCATATCTTGCATACAACAGTTCCTGCCATCCGTTTTCCTCACGTAATCCATAAAAGATGTTTTTAAAAACCCAAAAGAAAACGTATTTCTCGTAACCGGGGCGTGTAATTAAGCTGTCAAAATGATGTATTATTTTCAGGGCATAATAATTCTGAGAATATTAGTGCAAGCTTTGCCACATCATGGATTTTCAAATTTCCAATGAATTTGATGGCGTGATATGCAAAGAAATTTATGACAAAAATTTAAATGGAAATGGAATTTTTCGATTTATTTTTTTTCCTATGAAAAACTGTTCATGGATGATTACGCAGAGGGGTTATAAAGGAGGCTTTAACGACCTGTCAACTGTTAACTACCCAGTGACCTCTCAACAACCTAATGAGTGACCCGTCTAGTATCCAGTAACCTGTCAAAAAGCTGAGAGAGAGAGAGAGAGAGAGAGAGAGAGAGAGAGAGAGAGAGAGAGAGAGAGAGAGAGAGAGTGACCTGCCAGCCACCTAGACCTGTGTATCATCTAATGACCTGTTAACTGCCTAACGACTGACCTGTCTAGTGATTAGTGACCAACCAAACACCTTACAAGTGACCTGTCAACCGTCGACTGGCCAGTCTAACAAAATGGTGATTTGACTAAACATATATATATATATATATATATATATATATATATATATATGTATATAGCACATAATACCCTCCAACAGCCAGGATTCAAACCCAGGACATTTTGCGTGGCACTCGGGATATATATATATATATATATATATATATATATATATATATATATATATATATATAAAACAGGTCCCCTGGTATAATGGAAAAGCTCGTAGCTCTGAACAAGGGCCAGTTTTTACAGGACAAAAAACAAGCATGAAAAGCCGGGGTGGGGGAAAAAAGAGATTAGAATAACCTCAATTCAGTATTGTTTTTTTTTTCTCAAATATTTTCTACCATCACAAAAAAAATACGGGTAAGCCAGTACGACAGTGAAGCACAGAGAGAGAGAGAGAGAGAGAGAGAGAGAGAGAGAGAGAGAGAGAGAGAGAGAGAGAGAGAGAGAGAGAGAGTCCCCTCTCGTATATGTTTTCCCACATATCTATTTATATATATCTATCTTTATCTATCTAAACGTCACTGTTAAACTGATGTCAAATTAAGTACCACATCACCACACACACACACACACACACACACACACACACACACACACACGCCAGAGCGCACCTGGCCGACACCAAAAGTGATGTGATTCGGTACAAATGGAAACCCCCCAAAAAAACCATTTTGGAGAAATATCTTTATATGATGATATGGTTGACGGTGGAGCGATGGTCAGCTGAATGTCAGGATTGATGTCTCGATAGTTCTGGCTGCTTCTGTCTCAATGAGTACGGCTGTAAACGACCAGTTAATGAGCCTATGAGTACGGCTGTAAACGACCCGTTAATGACCCTTTGAGCACGGCTGTATGACCCCCCAGATCAAGAATCAGGATCAAGTAGGTAACGACCCTCGAACAACACCGCGGAACGGCCTTCGGGCACGACCATATGACCTCTGACCCATCCCTTCCGGTCAGGTCAAAGGTCGTCCCGTCGTACACAAGTTAATCACCCGCATCAGCTGGAAGTCAAATAGCCAGACTAATTTACACGAAAGACATCAACAGTAAATATAATCACCTCCCGTTTAATCCTATAGCTGCCGATAAAGCTGTTTACCTTCGAGTTCTGAATATGATAAACGACTTTAAGGAGATGAAGAACAGTGAAGGTGAAATCGCTGGGATGTTCTTTAGAGCGTAATATGAACACTAGAATAACAGAGAGAACTGAGGAAAAGAACCCAACAGATCGCTGCGTTCAACCAACGCCCCGCGTTCTCTTTGCTACGCTTACGCAACTTTTCATCGTAAATGTTCCTGTCGCCTTTAAAAATTACGAGTCACTTAAACATTACAAACCATTTAAATATTTTGAGTCACTTCAACAGTAAGAGTCACTTAAAACATTATGACTCACAAATAGTATGAGTCGCTTAAACATCATGAAGTCACCTTAAACATCATGAAGTCACCTTAAACATCAGGAAGTCACCTTAAACATCAGGGAGTCACCTTAAACATCAGGAAGTCACCTTAAACATCATGAAGTCACCTTAAACATCAGGAAGTCACCTTAAACATCAGGAAGTCACCTTAAACATCATGAAGTCACCTTAAACATCAGGAAGTCACCTTAAACATCAGGATGTCACCTTAAACATCAGGAAGTCACCTTAAACATCATGAAGTCACCTTAAACATCATGAAGTCACCATAAACATCAAGAATTCACCTTAAACATCAGGAAGTCACCTTAAACATCATGAAGTCACCTTAAACATCATGAAGTCACCTTAATCATCAGGAAGTCACCTTAAACATCAAGAAGTCACCTTAAACATCAAGAAGTCACCTTAAACATCAAGAAGTCACCTAAAACATCAAGAAGTCACCTAAAACATCAAGAAGTCACCTTAAACATCATGAAGTCACCTTAAACCACGAAAAAACAAAACGATGTCATTTTTAAGGAAGACATCACCAAAGCCACGACGTAAAACATCAGGATATCTACACCAGGATATCTCAAGAATTCACATCCTATGTAATTAAGAACGAGGCCATTGTTAACCCCCTCCCAAAACAACGAGAAGGATTGGCAGCGTGCGAAACATAAACAAATAAATGACCCGACCCCAGCCTGCCGTTGCCATGACGACCCGAAACGCTGTTTACCTACGCCATCCGTTGCCATGGAGACTATATATATATATATATATATATATATATATATATATATATATATATATTAAACACTCTGTTGGCCCCAAGACAGTTACTCCCCACAATAAACGGGTAGGTGGTTGGCTGGGTGGTTGGTTGGCTGGGTGGTGGTGGAACAACACACGGGCCTGTGTGATTTGAGGGGACCCGTGGTCGATCCTCTCTCGGGAGGGTTATTTTTTTAATTTTTTTTTTTATGAAATGTGGGTTACGCACTTGTACCCTGTCTTTGTTTACATGTGACGTCACATCCACGTGGCCGCTGGCAATCGGGTGAGATGACTTGGCGAGAACGGGGTCGTTACATACAGTGAACCTCAACTACTTAACGACCCCCCTTGCAGGTGATATAGGCCTCACTACCTATCCTCAATGAGTGGCCCACCAACAGGCTCTCTGAGTGGCCGGTAATATGCTGAGCGGCCACCAACATGCTCTCTGAGTGGCCAGTGATATGCAGAATGGCTCACCAACACGCTCTCTGAGTGGCCAGTGATATGCTGAGCGGCCACCAACATGCTCTCTGAGTGGCTAGAGATAAGCAGAGCGACCACCAACATGCTGAGTGGCCCAGCGTTATTGCGTCTGTGTGAATGAAAATAAAAGTAAATGCCACTTTCGTAATTGCGCGGCGATCTCCGCAAACCGTCCGGCAAGCCATCTGGCGAGCGATCTCTCCGAAACAGTTTCTCTATTTTCCTCACCCCAGATAATCATGTCCCAGCAAGACTGTCTTTTGTATTCACTCAACGTAGAGAAATAGACATTAGCAACACACGTAGTAGTCTTTTACTCTTTGTTATATAGTGGGCAACACACGGCAGACGGGTCTAAAAAAATGGCGAAGTATTGAAAAAAAAAAAAAAATATAATAATAATGGGGACGCTTCTAATCTTGCCATGTGACATCTTTGGCGGGAGGTTGCGTGTAGGGGATGAAAAGCCCGCGAAAACCCCCGCGTCAGCTGGTCGACTGGCGGGAAAACTAGTACATCAGTTGATAATTCTAGGGTTGCGTATCCGCCACATACGCAGCTACCTACATGTCTATCATTGGCGTAAATCATTTACGGCCGACACACTCACCCGAGCAAGTGCGTAGTTTGAAGAGAAAATATAATCGTTCATTGACTACACACGCGTTATTCTAATACGCAATATTACGCAAACATACCATCGCCTCTCCCACAGAGATATCTTGGTGACAGCACCCAGGCTACCACAACTGTAATCCCTGGCCTCCCACCACAGCAACACTAACCCCTGGCCATCTACCACAACAACACTAACCCCTGGCCTTCTACCACAGCAACACTAACCCCTGGCCTTCTACCACACCAACACTAACCCCTGGCCTTTCTACCACACCAACACTAACCCCTACAAGACCCTCTGCAAACGAGGCAGTTCGTCGAACACACGCTGGAAGCACTGAAAGGGTCGGGGAAGCGGGAGACAATCCCTTATTCCCTTGCTTTAATCACCTAAACCAAAAGTAGAAACACAAATCATCACTAACCACAGACACCTCCCTCCTGACCATGCCACCACCCCCTATCACCAACACCCCCTAGAATTACCAATACGTCCCTTCTGTCCACCTAGACACATCTACATAACCCCAGTGTGTATAGCGTTCTACAACACCCTCTTCACCCTTTTGAAGCTGTGTGTGTAGGGAGAGACATCTCTCTCCCTCTCCCCCCCCCAAGACGAACCAAACTACCTTTCCTCCACCATCACAAACGCCCCCACCCTACCCTCCATCAGCCAAACTACCCCAGTGGTTGACAGACTTGGCAACCCCATCCAGACCATCTGAGCTGGTACAGACCACTACAATAACAGGCCCCCTTCGTAACCACTGTGAAAATCAGGGATCATTCGACAGGTATTATTGTCTCTCGGACCCCACCCTTGTCCGCAGACAGCGCCAAACGCCAATGATAATGTACTGATAGATAAATGGATAGATATAGACTGACGGACCCTACCTTTGTCCGCAGACAGCGCCAAACGCCAATGATAATGCATTAATAGATAAATGGATAGATATAGATAGTTCAGATAGATAAGAGATAACAACACGCCTCTCCCTCATAACTGCGTAATGCAGGAGTCTTACTATCTGATGAGGCGAAATTGCTCATAACTTAGGGAGGTTATGAAGTAATTTGCATAATAAAGGGAGAAGGTAAAGCCAGTTTGAATAACACTGGTCTTTTAAAAAACAGACATCCGCCCTCTTTAATATGGCAAAACCGCTGACAGTTTCTTTTTTATGCTAGTGATGGCTCTAATTACAGAGGCTGAAGTAATGATGTTGGTACATTACAGCGTACCTTACTCCTCCTTGTACCGCGTACGGCACGGTGTTGTGGACGGTACACACACACACCACAACTACCTCCCCTCTTGTAAGGTGCGTTAGAGGCGGTACGTTACGCACCCCCCCCCCCCCCCACCACCCTCCTTCCCTTTTCCCCTCCCATAGGACGTGTCAGGGATGGTACCCCCCCCCCCCCTGGAAGGTACATCAGCCACGGTACACTCACTTCCCCCGCTCCTCGTACGACGCGTCTGGGACCTGTACCGTACCCAACAATCTTCAAGCCTCTGCTCACTCCAACTTCAGCAACCTCCCCCATGAGGTGAAGTTCACCTCCCCATATCCTTTCTCCTAATCAACCCCTAACCCCCCACACTATATCTCCCCACACCCACCACACTTTCCCTCTCTCCCTCCTACCACACCACACCCTTCCTCCCTCCCTCCCACCACACCACACCCTCCCTCTCTCCCTTCCACCACACCACACCCTTCCTCTCTCCCTCCCACCACACCACAACCCTCCCTCCCACCACACCCTTCCTCCCTCCCTCCCACCACACCACACCCTCCCTCCCACCACACCCTTCCTCTCTCCCTCCCACCACACTACACCCTCCCTCTCTCCCTCCCACCACACCACACCCTTCTCTCTCCCTCCCACCACACCACACCCTCCCTCTCTCCCTCCCACCACACCACACCCTTCCTCTCTCCCTCCCACCACACCCTTCTCTCTCCCTCCCACCACACTACACCCTCCCTCTCTCCCTCCCACCACACCACACCCTCCCTCTCTCCCTCCCACCACACCACACCCTTCGTTCCACTCTCCCTCCCACCACACCACACCCTCCCTCTCTCCCTCCCACCACACCACACCCTTCATTCCACTCTCCCACCACACCACACCCTCCCTCCCCCTCTGCTACCACACCACACCTACCACACCACATCACACCCTCCCTCCCCCGCTACCACCTCACCACACCACACCCTCCCTCCCTCCCTCTCTGCTACCACAACACACCTACCACCACACCACACCCACCCTCCCTCCCTCTCTGCTACCACAACATACCTACCACCACACCACACCCACCCTCCCTCCCTCTTTCTCTGCTACCACAACACACCTACCACCACACCACACCCTCCCTCTCTGCTACCACACCACCTCGCTCTACAACCTCATCAGGACTCGTTATCAGCTTCGCCTTCCAGATAGAACTTTTCCAGCCCGGTAATCTAAGATGACTTCCATACCCCCACCCCACCCAAGGCATTACCCTTCTTCAAACTCCTTCCAGCATGTATTTTCCAGCTGGCTGCTGGACTCTCCTAACGACCTGTGTGTGTGTGTGTGTGAGTGTGTGTGTGCATGATGGAAGGCTTTAAAAAGAAGGGGGAGCCCAAGGGGAAGGGGGATCACACTTGTGGAGTCCTATACGTTCGTGGGGTGATGATACAAGATTAGCCAGAAGAGGGTCTTATGCCCACACTCACGTGTGTGTGTGTGTGTGTGTGTGTGTGTGTGTCAGACTCATGGAAGTCACTTCATCGTTCCAAGTGGTGTAAGAAATGACTGGAGGGCGAGATCAAAGCTGGCCATGAGCAGAAGAAACGCCTGGAGTCTCCTTGAAGCCGTTCCAACCGCACGATGAAGGAGCCATGCAGAAACGTGGCGGGGAGGGGAGAACATGTGGGGTGGGGTGGTCACTAACTGCATGTGCTTCAGGGTCCTGGAGGCGTAAAAGGAGATTCCTCTTCTTCGTCCCACTCCTCTTCCTCCTGTTCCATATCTACTTAAACCCAGTTCCTAGACAGCCACTCTGAATGTGATGTGCTGGCTTTTAACTGTTACACACACACACACACACGGCAGCACCACCATCACTGCAGTAAATGTGTAAATTAGCCAAATGAACCAACACACTCACACACACACAGGAACCATATAACTTATGTAGCCTTGGCTGCAGCCATGAGCTTCCTGTAATAAACATGGGTTAACATGGGAGGCGGAACTTCCTATTTCTACAGCTATATACATCTACAGCTACATCTACACATGTGTCTACAGATATCCACTGTGATAACAGACACCAAGCAGTGGTAAAGAAAAATTCTCATGTTTCTACAAATTACTCAGAGGTTCTGTGTGTATGTGGGGGGGGGGATGTTTCGAAATCTTACACATTGATGTATGAAATATTCGCAAGGGGATTGTTTTTGAATATTCAAAGTGACACGTGAGAGATATTTGGCAAATCTGGCTACGAGAGAATACGGGAATATTCAGAGTATTCCTACCTTACCGCTACACGGAGCTGATCCCATTTTCTAACACTTCCTCGCAGCTTTCCTTCAAACAGCAATAATAATAATAACAATATTAATAATAATAATAATAATAATAATATTAATAATAATAATAATAATATACAACAATAATAATAATATACATCAACGACAATAATAACAATCAGTCAATCAATTAATTAATTAATTACAAGGGTTTTATCTTCATTTCTTTGCCATGATATCTTTTGAGCCAAAGTTCACCGAACACTGAACTTCAGCCACACGTCGTACGCCACAATTACCACACAGTCTGCAGTAATTGGCCCTTGCTCTCTCTTGAATACTAATGACGCGCATGCACTGTACTCCACCCGTAACATCAGTGACACTACGCCCCATTTTCTTTATGAAGGTGAGAGTGCAAATTGGCACATCTGGTAAAATTGGTTACAAAACTGGCACTGTAATTGGTGGAAAATTGGGTGTTACTGATCATGACATCATCATTATCTGTCATCTTGATGGAAAGAGAGATAGATACATAGACAGCGATAGATAAATAGATAGACAAACAGACAAATACACAAGACAGATGTACCACTGTGCTTTTCCGTCACCTAAAACTCGACACTAAATATATTAAATCTTAAGTTCCCTAAGAAATCTAACAACCCTTAACCCATTACAAACCCCAAAACACGTCTTATACACGACGTAAAGAAAATGGTATACTCATGAATAAGAACTATGGGTTATCTTTTGAAGGGATACATTAGGATTTCCAACCCTATATTAATCTGGGAATGCTACATGACCTCCTCAATTTGTTATGATCCCGTAACGGCCCTGACCTTTGACCTAACGAGGTCGTACAGGGTCGTTACGTTTCGTGGGGGAGCGGTGATAAAAGTGAACGTATATTTTGATATATATCTACGCAGTGCAGCCGTGGTATATGTCTGGTGATATGAGCCGAGGTATGCTGTGTGGGGATATGCTGTGTCGTGCGTATGCTGTGGGATGTGCTGTACGGTATGATGTGGGTATGTTGCAGATCATAATGTGAACATGTTGTGGGATATGCTCTAGGGTATGATGCAGGTATGCTGCAGGTTATAACGTGGGAGTGTTGTGGGATATACTGTAAGGTATGATACACGAATATGTCACACATGCATATGTTCTGGGCGCGATGCTATATGACATGGGTATGCTGCAGGTGATGCTATGGGTATGCTGTGGTACATCCCGTAAGTTATGCGATACAAATCATGCCTAATGATGATGTACCAAACAAATATGATCATTTCTTGTTGCGATTAAAGAAATGATCAATTGTCTTAGTGATGTGAACACGATTCTTTAAGCTGTATCAGGTCAAGGTGTGTGTGTGTGTGTGTGTGTGTGTGTGTGTGTGTGTGTATATATATTCTGACGAGAGAGAGAGAGAGAGAGAGAGAGAGAGAGAGAGAGAGAGAGAGAGAGAGAGAGAGAGAAGGTGGCCCACACTCAATGTCTCTCGCAGTAATACATCCTCTTCAAGCCTACACACCCCCTCCTCCCTCCTCCCACACACTTCCCCACTCCCTCCCACGCAGACCTCCTCCCACTCCCTCCCTCACCCACTCTATTCCCCCCCAAACCAAACACCCCATAACTCCCCCCCCCCTTACCCTCCCGTCGCCCTAATACCTTTAACCCCCCCCCCCCAATTGATGGTCAAGGGCAGTGGGTCCACTGATTAAAAGGGAATCCCAATAAACGTGAATTACTTTACGATGAAAAAAAAAAAATGTAACAAGGTGGGGAAAAAAAAAAGAAGACGAGAGACATTAAATAATGTAACCTAAATACAGACGAATTACTTGACAACAAAAAATGAATAAACAAATAACGAAACAAAAAGAAAAATAGCAATTCAATCAAATCAAATAAAAAAAAATTATGGGAAAATTAAATATGCATTGTAATTCAACTCACCGAAATGAAACGGATAAAACCAAATTAAAATGAAACAATTGGAGGTATATATATATATATATATATATATATATATATATATATATATATATATATATTCCTATGAGTCCAAGGGGAAAATGAAACACGAAAAGTTCCCAAGTGCACTTTCGTGTAATAATCACATCATCAGGGGAGACACAAGAGAGAAATATAACAGTCCGTTGATATACATCGAAGAGACGAAGCTAGGACGCCATTTGGTAAACATGTGATTGTCCAAATGGCGTCCTAGCTTCGTCTCTTCGATGTATATCAACTGACTGTTATATTTCTCTCTTGTGTCTCCCCTGATGATGTGATTATTACACGAAAGTGCACTTGGGAACTTTTCGTGTTTCATTTTCCCCGTGGACTCACAGGAATATCTTGATCACGCGCAAAATTGTGATCCTTTCCTATATATATATATATATATATATATATATATATATATATATATATATATAAAGGACACAATATAATGGTTAACTTTTCTATGCACGAATCCGTTTTTCGTGCATGACTGTGGGTTCCTATGCATGACTGTGGGTTCCTATGCATGACTGTGGGTTCCTATGCATGACTGTAACAAGAGAACATGGACGTAACAAGAGGACATGGGCGTGACAAGAGGACATGGGCGTGACAAGAGGACATGGGCGTGACAAGAGGACATGGGCGTAACAAGAGGACATGGGCGTGACAAGAGGACATGGGCGTGACAAGAGGACATGGGCGTGACAAGAGGACATGGGCGTGACAAGAGGACATGGGCGTGACAAGAGGACATGGGCGTGACAAGAGGACATGGGCGTGACAAGAGGACATGGGCGTGACAAGAGGACATGGGCGTGACAAGAGGACATGGGCGTGACAAGAGGACATGGGCGTAACAAGAGGACATGGGCGTAACAAGAGGACATGGGCGTGACAAGAGGACATGGGCGTGACAAGAGGACATGGGCGTGACAAGAGGACATGGGCGTGACAAGAGGACATGGGCGTGACAAGAGGACATGGGCGTAACAAGAGGACATGGGCGTGACAAGAGGACATGGGCGTGACAAGAGGACATGGGCGTGACAAGAGGACATGGGCGTGACAAGAGGACATGGGCGTGACAAGAGGACATGGGCGTGACAAGAGGACATGGGCGTGACAAGAGGACATGGGCGTGACAAGAGGACATGGGCGTGACAAGAGGACATGGGCGTGACAAGAGGACATGGGCGTGACAAGAGGACATGGGCGTAACAAGAGGACATGGGCGTGACAAGAGGACATGGGCGTGACAAGAGGACATGGGCGTGACAAGAGGACATGGGCGTGACAAGAGGACATGGGCGTGACAAGAGGACATGGGCGTGACAAGAGGACATGGGCGTGACAAGAGGACATGGGCGTGACAAGAGGACATGGGCGTGACAAGAGGACATGGGCGTGACAAGAGGACATGGGCGTAACAAGAGGACATGGGCGTGACAAGAGGACATGGGCGTAACAAGAGGACATGGGCGTGACAAGAGGACATGGGCGTGACAAGAGGACATGGGCGTGACAAGAGGACATGGGCGTGACAAGAGGACATGGGCGTGACAAGAGGACATGGGCGTGACAAGAGGACATGGGCGTGACAAGAGGACATGGGCGTGACAAGAGGACATGGGCGTGACAAGAGGACATGGGCGTGACAAGAGGACATGGGCGTGACAAGAGGACATGGGCGTGACAAGAGGACATGGGCGTGACAAGAGGACATGGGCGTGACAAGAGGACATGGGCGTGACAAGAGGACATGGGCGTGACAAGAGGACATGGGCGTGACAAGAGGACATGGGCGTAACAAGAGGACATGGGCGTGACAAGAGGACATGGGCGTGACAAGAGGACATGGGCGTGACAAGAGGACATGGGCGTGACAAGAGGACATGGGCGTAACAAGAGGACATGGGCGTAACAAGAGGACATGGGCGTAACAAGAGGACATGGGCGTGACAAGAGGACATGGGCGTGACAAGAGGACATGGGCGTAACAAGAGGACATGGGCGTGACAAGAGGACATGGGCGTAACAAGAGGACATGGGCGTAACAAGAGGACATGGGCGTGACAAGAGGACATGGGCGTAACAAGAGGACATGGGCGTGACAAGAGGACATGGGCGTAACAAGAGGACATGGGCGTGACAAGAGGACATGGGCGTAACAAGAGGACATGGGCGTAACAAGAGGACATGGGCGTAACAAGAGGACATGGGCGTAACAAGAGGACATGGGCGTGACAAGAGGACATGGGCGTGACAAGAGGACATGGGCGTGACAAGAGGACATGGGCGTGACAAGAGGACATGGGCGTGACAAGAGGACATGGGCGTGACAAGAGGACATGGGCGTGACAAGAGGACATGGGCGTGACAAGAGGACATGGGCGTGACAAGAGGACATGGGCGTGACAAGAGGACATGGGCGTGACAAGAGGACATGGGCGTGACAAGAGGACATGGGCGTGACAAGAGGACATGGGCGTAACAAGAGGACATGGGCGTGACAAGAGGACATGGGCGTGACAAGAGGACATGGGCGTGACAAGAGGACATGGGCGTGACAAGAGGACATGGGCGTGACAAGAGGACATGGGCGTAACAAGAGGACATGGGCGTAACAAGAGGACATGGGCGTGACAAGAGGACATGGGCGTAACAAGAGGACATGGGCGTGACAAGAGGACATGGGCGTGACAAGAGGACATGGGCGTAACAAGAGGACATGGGCGTGACAAGAGGACATGGGCGTGACAAGAGGACATGGGCGTGACAAGAGGACATGGGCGTGACAAGAGGACATGGGCGTGACAAGAGGACATGGGCGTAACAAGAGGACATGGGCGTAACAAGAGGACATGGGCGTGACAAGAGGACATGGGCGTGACAAGAGGACATGGGCGTGACAAGAGGACATGGGCGTAACAAGAGGACATGGGCGTGACAAGAGGACATGGGCGTGACAAGAGGACATGGGCGTGACAAGAGGACATGGGCGTGACAAGAGGACATGGGCGTGACAAGAGGACATGGGCGTAACAAGAGGACATGGGCGTGACAAGAGGACATGGGCGTGACAAGAGGACATGGGCGTAACAAGAGGACATGGGCGTGACAAGAGGACATGGGCGTGACAAGAGGACATGGGCGTGACAAGAGGACATGGGCGTGACAAGAGGACATGGGCGTGACAAGAGGACATGGGCGTGACAAGAGGACATGGGCGTGACAAGAGGACATGGGCGTGACAAGAGGACATGGGCGTGACAAGAGGACATGGGCGTGACAAGAGGACATGGGCGTGACAAGAGGACATGGGCGTAACAAGAGGACATGGGCGTGACAAGAGGACATGGGCGTGACAAGAGGACATGGGCGTGACAAGAGGACATGGGCGTAACAAGAGGACATGGGCGTGACAAGAGGACATGGGCGTGACAAGAGGACATGGGCGTGACAAGAGGACATGGGCGTGACAAGAGGACATGGGCGTGACAAGAGGACATGGGCGTGACAAGAGGACATGGGCGTGACAAGAGGACATGGGCGTGACAAGAGGACATGGGCGTGACAAGAGGACATGGGCGTGACAAGAGGACATGGGCGTGACAAGAGGACATGGGCGTGACAAGAGGACATGGGCGTGACAAGAGGACATGGGCGTGACAAGAGGACATGGGCGTAACAAGAGGACATGGGCGTGACAAGAGGACATGGGCGTGACAAGAGGACATGGGCGTAACAAGAGGACATGGGCGTGACAAGAGGACATGGGCGTGACAAGAGGACATGGGCGTGACAAGAGGACATGGGCGTGACAAGAGGACATGGGCGTGACAAGAGGACATGGGCGTGACAAGAGGACATGGGCGTAACAAGAGGACATGGGCGTGACAAGAGGACATGGGCGTGACAAGAGGACATGGGCGTGACAAGAGGACATGGGCGTAACAAGAGGACATGGGCGTGACAAGAGGACATGGGCGTGACAAGAGGACATGGGCGTAACAAGAGGACATGGGCGTGACAAGAGGACATGGGCGTGACAAGAGGACATGGGCGTGACAAGAGGACATGGGCGTGACAAGAGGACATGGGCGTGACAAGAGGACATGGGCGTGACAAGAGGACATGGGCGTAACAAGAGGACATGGGCGTGACAAGAGGACATGGGCGTAACAAGAGGACATGGGCGTGACAAGAGGACATGGGCGTAACAAGAGGACATGGGCGTGACAAGAGGACATGGGCGTGACAAGAGGACATGGGCGTAACAAGAGGACATGGGCGTGACAAGAGGACATGGGCGTGACAAGAGGACATGGGCGTGACAAGAGGACATGGGCGTGACAAGAGGACATGGGCGTGACAAGAGGACATGGGCGTGACAAGAGGACATGGGCGTGACAAGAGGACATGGGCGTGACAAGAGGACATGGGCGTGACAAGAGGACATGGGCGTGACAAGAGGACATGGGCGTGACAAGAGGACATGGGCGTGACAAGAGGACATGGGCGTGACAAGAGGACATGGGCGTGACAAGAGGACATGGGCGTGACAAGAGGACATGGGCGTGACAAGAGGACATGGGCGTAACAAGAGGACATGGGCGTGACAAGAGGACATGGGCGTGACAAGAGGACATGGGCGTGACAAGAGGACATGGGCGTGACAAGAGGACATGGGCGTGACAAGAGGACATGGGCGTAACAAGAGGACATGGGCGTGACAAGAGGACATGGGCGTAACAAGAGGACATGGGCGTGACAAGAGGACATGGGCGTGACAAGAGGACATGGGCGTAACAAGAGGACATGGGCGTGACAAGAGGACATGGGCGTGACAAGAGGACATGGGCGTGACAAGAGGACATGGGCGTGACAAGAGGACATGGGCGTGACAAGAGGACATGGGCGTGACAAGAGGACATGGGCGTGACAAGAGGACATGGGCGTGACAAGAGGACATGGGCGTGACAAGAGGACATGGGCGTGACAAGAGGACATGGGCGTGACAAGAGGACATGGGCGTGACAAGAGGACATGGGCGTGACAAGAGGACATGGGCGTGACAAGAGGACATGGGCGTGACAAGAGGACATGGGCGTGACAAGAGGACATGGGCGTAACAAGAGGACATGGGCGTGACAAGAGGACATGGGCGTGACAAGAGGACATGGGCGTAACAAGAGGACATGGGCGTGACAAGAGGACATGGGCGTAACAAGAGGACATGGGCGTGACAAGAGGACATGGGCGTGACAAGAGGACATGGGCGTGACAAGAGGACATGGGCGTGACAAGAGGACATGGGCGTGACAAGAGGACATGGGCGTGACAAGAGGACATGGGCGTGACAAGAGGACATGGGCGTAACAAGAGGACATGGGCGTGACAAGAGGACATGGGCGTGACAAGAGGACATGGGCGTGACAAGAGGACATGGGCGTGACAAGAGGACATGGGCGTGACAAGAGGACATGGGCGTGACAAGAGGACATGGGCGTGACAAGAGGACATGGGC
>NC_092296.1:2210000-2335000 GCF_036320965.1 Panulirus ornatus
CATGGGCGTGACATGAGGACATGGGCGTGACAAGAGGACAAGGGCGTAGGCGTAACAAGAGGACAAGATCCTAGATACAAGACAAGGGTCGCTAGAGGATGAGGGCGTAACACCATGGACAAGGGCGTAGCGAAAGACATGGGCGTAACATAGGCACATAGGCGACACACACACACACACACAGTGGCATCCCAACTTGGGCAGCGAAGCGCGATATTTATAGCCCAGGGAGGTAGAGTGGGGCGGTGGGTGAGGGAAGGAAAGGCATTTGCATGTTACCTGGGAGGGAGAGTGTGGGAGAGAGAGTGAGTGAGAGTAGGGAGAGAGAGGAGACAGTCAGCGGTCGGCAGGGCTCCGCGTAATGACCCGCCCTGGGCGGCGTACGACATTCCTGGGTGGGTTAATGGCGGAGGGGCGGGCGGAGGGTTGAAGGAGGCGTAGTAATGTGGTGGGCTTTGGGGGGAGTGGTGGGTTGGGGCGAGTGGCAGGAGGAGGAGGAGGAGGGGCCCCCTCCAGCGCTCGCGTGGTGTAACTAAGGACAGAAACTTAACGCGGTAGGGGAGGGAAAGGAGTACAAAAGGATAGAAAACAGGATGTAGGTTGTTCAAACGGAGTTGTAGTGTGTGTGTGTGTGTGTGTGTGTGTGTAGGGGAAGGGGTAAGGCAGATTTGGTGGTGGTGTGGTGAATGTGAAGGGGTTTGAGGTGGGGGAGGGACCTTAAAAAAAACAAAAAAAAAAAAAAAAAAAAACATGGTCAGTGGTAACTAGTTACCTTCGCGCCCAGGGATCATAACGTTGTGCTCAAGGGTCGTTCCGTCGTGCTCAGGGGTCGCACCGTCGTACTCAAGGGGTCGTACCGTCGTACTCAAGGGGTCGTACCGTCGTACTCAAGGTAGTACCGTCGTACTTAAGGGGTCGTACCGTCGTATTCAAGGGGTCGCACCGTCGTACTCAAGGGGTCGCACCGTCGTACTCAAGGGGTCGTACTGTCGTACTTAAGGGGTCGTACCGTCGTACTCAAGGGGTCGTACTGTCGTACTCAAGGGGTCGTACCGTCGTACTCAAGGGGTCGTACCGTCGTACTCTAGGGGTCGCACCGCCGTACTCAAGGGGTCGTACCGTCGTGCTTAAAGGCTGAACCACAAACGTGCGTTTATCTAAGCCCTATATAATAATGCCACTTCAACCCTCACTTAAACTATCACTTAAGTTACACCGTACGTTATATTACCACAACAGCATTAATACTTATAATACGTATAACTCACTACGAATACACCAAGCCCCGAAACAATCTTATCCAATCGTATCTGTAAAAATCATTTGACATCAATAGATAGAAAGCAATACCCGCTCGCTCGTATGTAAACAGACCGAACAGTTTCATTTCATAAATGTAATCGTGTTCCGTTCCAGCGAATTCCCCCCCGTTCCGTTTTCACCGTTCCGCGAATCTGTTTATTCCGTTTTCATCGCCGCATAAACTTTTGTGTTCAGTTTTTTGACCCTCTGCAAATATCTGTATTCCGCTTTCATCGCATCATGATTTAAACCCACAGTTTCACGATATATATATATATATATATATATATATATATATATATATATATATATATATATATATATATATAAGATATAGATATGAATGAACGCACACCTTTTTCATAGATAGACATAATACACCCCACCCCAACAGCAAGGATTCGAACCCCGTACATTTGCGTCGGGAAACGCTAACCGCTAGGCTATGATCGCCCCCAAGAGGGTAATGACTATTCGATTACTAGTAATCGAATACCCTTTGTCTCAAGGATAAACCTAGACTGAATAATCACCCGTGGCTAGACCTTCTCACTCTAAAGAGTCTACATTACCCTGCAGCGTTCTGCAGGAGCCTTTAGAAAAGTCCTAAATAGTAACAAAACTTTAACATAAACTGGTCATGGATTATCAATTATATATAATTCATTTGACATATCTTCTCCAATCCAGCGCAATATTGCAACCCTGTTTACCAGAGACTGATCCTTTGGAATGTATAATTTTTCACATCCTATTTCAGCACAAAAGATGACCCAAAGACCGAATAGATTCAGCACGATAGAATCTATTTATACATCTCATACATTAATGTATTGCTGTACCTCGCCATTTATAGGTGTAATTGTATAGATTAGCATCGTATATGTGGAGCTGAACCCTTGTTATATGATTCGAACCCCTTTTGAATACGGTTCACTGATCCTTGATGTATGGTCAGTTGAACCTCTTCAACCATTAGACACCACAGTCTAACGATGAGTGGATAGACTTCACTAAATACGAAAAGCTGAGTTGGCGAAGTCACGAAAACCGTCAAAATATCTTTAGAAAATATATCATATGGCATTATCTTCCAAGATAATTGCCAGATATTGCTTTCTTCATTACGGCCGAGTTATAACAACATATATCAATTATCATTCTATTTATTTATCTATTCATTTAACGTATCTTATATTTTCAGTTAAAACATTATATTAATTCATTCGCTTCTTATTATCTATTCATAAAAGCTAATCTTTCATATATCCTAAACTGGTAACTTCAGTCCCATTGTTGCCAAGTACTGCTTTCTCCAGTATATTAGAAAGTGGTTCGACGACCCAAAATGAAACTCAGAAGGAAAACGTAATGAGGTTAGGGGAAGGGGGTGGGGTAAAGGGGGGACCCCCTCGGGCTAAAACTCACTCCTTACCCCTTAAGCACGATGGCACGACCCTCGGGCACGATAAGCCTTCATAAAGCTTGGAATATGGCAACGACCAGCACGTCAAAGCTTAAACCCCCCCCTGAGATCGACGATACGCCATTCAACCTCTGAGGTTGAATCGCGCGCGCGCGCGTTTTACTCTTCAATAAGGACAAATGAGAAATATTACCAATGAGCAATAACAAGATAATGGTGATGTTCTCTCTCTCTCTCTCCCGCGCCCCACCACACGCCTCTTTCTCTACCCCCCCACCAAACCGCCACCCCTCCTAGGATGTAGGGACACCCGAGTCAATCCTTCCCCTGGCCTTGTGGGATGTCAATGACCCACCCACCCCAAGCCTGAAGGACAGCGAGCGAGCGAGAGAGAGGAGTCCCTCGACCGCGCGGGGAGCCGACACCCTACCCCTACCTCCTGATGTATAGGATCCTAAAGCAAGCTGGCTGGCGTGTTCAGAAAGGGCGGTAGGACTCTCCCTACAGATCCTGAGGGGCTCCTGTCTCCTGTGGGAGGAGCGTAGGACTTTCGTTACAGATCCTGAAGGGCTCCTGTCTCCTGTGGGAGGAGCGAAGGACAGAAGGACTTTCCTTATAGATCCTGAATGGCTCCTGTCTCCTGTGGGAGGAGCGAAGGACTTTCCTTACAGATCCTGAAGGAGTCGCCTTGCCTTAGGGAAGGACTGGAGAGGCTTCCAGTAGCTAACGAACGCTTAATAAATACTTATCCTACGACGTACCACCAGGATATAAAAGGATCCAACTAATGTGCACGGTACGCGAGCAGGGACGGTACAAAACCGGTACGCTAGTGTCGTACCATCTGGCATTGGTGGTGGCCAGACACGGCATCAAGCTAGAGACGGTACGCACGGTTCGCAGTGTGAGGGCTTGAGTATAGGTACCCTGCCGCGTATTGCGGCGCAAGGTATATCAATCAACATGTAACTCTCTCTCTCTAAAAGAACGGGAATGAAACGCAAATCTTCATATTCCTGTTTATAAACAGAAAAGATATTGTACACGGTTCAGGACTAGAGGCATGGCGTCTGTTTGTCTGTCTGCCTCGCCGGCCGGCCGGCTGGTAGCAACAGTCTACTTGCTCAACACCCATCACCCCTGGGGGGATGGGGGCAGTGGTGTAGACACCCACTCCCCCCTACCGTCCCTTCCCTTCCCTCCCACCTCCAATAGTCCTAGACAATTCAACCCCACCCAGCCCCTATCTTTAAGGTGACCTCTCTCTCTCCCTCTCTCTATACATACCCCACCCGATACTATTATACGTCTCTTCGTTGCATATCAACTGACTGTTATATTTCTCTCGTGTCTCCCCTGATGATGTGATTATTACACGAAAGTGCACTTAGGAATTTAGGAATATACTTGATCACGCGCAAAATTGTGATCCTTTCCAATTGTATATATATATATATATTCCTAAGTGTCCATATATACTACTCCGACGATACACCTAAGACAAAATCTATAATAACTATATCATAATAAATATATTTACATTATACCATATGTCAGCTGTTGGTTCGCTGTAGCGAGGGTACAGTACCCGTCCCGTTGCCATGGAGACCACCACGACCCCGTTAACAGCCCTGGTTGCCATAAGGTCATAACACACGAGACACCATTGCCATGAGGTCATTACACCCGAGGCCAACGACCACTGCGCATGCGTCGCCATGCAATGCGCAATGTGCTGCGTACTAGCAGTGCGCATGGCTCTCTTCAGGGCGTTATACCGTTTCCATCTACGCATAGGGGCTTCATGCGTCTTGTCTACAACCATCATACCCATGGTTCTCAATGCGTTCAATTTTCTCCTTAAATACGCCGGTCCAGTAACTACGCCAATTACCAACACGCATGGCTCTACAGTGCGTATTACAATCAACACTGCAGCGCATACGCCGATTTATGCGCTTATCAATTGTAAAAGGCTGGTGGGTCAGCCTCTGTGTTATATGATACTGTCCTAACTGAGCGCTTAGTGCGCATGCGTTGTGTCATGCGGTTGGAGAATATGTTCCGCGCTCCCTATACGCATGCGGAGGCCGCATGGGAGTTATGATAGTCTATCAAGTACATAATGACTCAGTAAAGTGTCTTATCATCTCCTCAAATTCTTGCATTGTGCGCTGTTTGTAGTGTGCGCTATTTGCATTGTGCGCTGTTTGTAGTGTGCGCTGTTTATACTATGAGTTGTCTGTGGTCTGCGTTACCTGTAGTGTGCGCTGTTTCTAATGTGTGCGCAATCTGGTAGTGTTCACTGTACCCTGCTTGTAGGGCAAACACAAACACACACACACACACATATACACACACTCACTCAAAAGACCATCTTGTGTGAAATAAACTAAATAATATCACCAGGAATTAATCTGGACTCCGCGGGTGTTTGAAGGAGAGGGAAAGGTGGAAGGAGGAAGGGAAATCCCCAGGGAAAGGAAAGAAGGTAACATAACGGTCAATCCTCGACGGGTTGGTCGCCACACAATAGCTGTGGGAAGCAGCTGCCCGCCTTGTGCCATGGGGACGAGGGATACAAATGGACACAGCGCACCAGATATGGACAAAAAGTGAGACGGCTGTTACAGTGCCTTCGATTGGTCGTGATACACGAGATTACAAGCGATCTGTGAAGGAATAGGTGATGGTAAAGTACTACAGAGGGGATTGGAGATGGATTGGGGAGGATTGGGTTGGTGAGGGAGGGATTTGAGGGGGATGGGTTGGTGACTGAGACGTTAGGGGGTGATTGGTCTGATGAGGGGGATGGTGGGTATTTGGATTGGCGAGGGAGGGAATTAGGGTGATTGGGTTGGTCAGGGGGATTTCGAGGTGATTAGTTAGGGATTAGGGAGTAATTGGGCTGGTTAGGATTGAATGTCTAAATACCTATTTGTACTGCACGGGGAGGCTGTTCTACACTCGTGGGGCCCCATTTCAAAAGCTTGTTTGATCTTTTGATATATATATATATATATATATATATATATATATATATATATATATATATATATATACATATATATATATATATATATATATATATATATATATATATATATATATATATAAACTAACTCAACGCATTTTTAGGACCTTACAATATATATAAACAAATCCTTACCCTCGGCCCAAACGCGTTAAACCAATTTATATACTTTTTTCTTCCCAGTATTGACAGAGTCCACTTCTATGACTCACAGAAGTATGAACAAAGTTAATGAACTTTACCTCACCGTGATCATACCTAACGTTATTATAATTTTTTCTCAAAACCAAGTCGTTGAGGTAGCGCTTCCCACAGTTTTCTTTTTTTATTGAGAGAGAGAGAGAGAGAGAGAGAGAGAGAGAGAGAGAGAGAGAGAGAGATTATATAATTTACTTCCATTTGTCGGGCTGGAGACCACACGGGACACAGTATTCAATAAATTCAATTCTAATTCACATTTAAAAAAAAAAAAAAAAAAAAAAAAAAAAAATCACTCGCTTTTCTACAACTCTTTTATCACAACCAAAGATACAAGACGAATACAACACACCCCCTCCTCACCCACCCTCCCCCAGGTCTACCAGGAATATGCAAAAAAGCCTTTTTTTTGGGGGGGGGGGGGGGGGGGCGGGGGGTAAATCCCCTAAACATACACCTGTACACATTTGAGCCAGTTTTCTCCTCACTTCAATTCATCCCTTCCCGTGTCCCACCCTCCTCCTATCTCCTTCTATTCTAACCAAACTATAAATAATTCACCCTTATCTTTACACACTCGTCAAACTACATATCAGAGCAAGATATCATAATATGTGAAGAGACTATCAAGAGTGTATGTGTTAAGATCAACCAACACTCCGAACCCAAATCATTCCAAGTCCTCGTCAATATAAAGTCGTATGTCGTTTGGAAATGCCCCTAGAGTTTTTAAGCGGTGTCAAACTCTAAGGATATAATAGCCCCGGTTTCACTAACCACTCGCCCCAAATCCTACAATTGCAGCCCCCCCCCCCCCCCCCCCCCCCAGATAGAGGCATATATACTTAAGATAGATAGATAGACAGATAGATACATATATACTTACAGATAGATAGATAGATACATACACATAGATTCATATATGCTTATATACATAGATAAATACATATATTCTTACAGGCATAGACAGATATACACATATACTTACACAGACGGACAGATAAAGAGACAGATGGATTGATACATACATATAAATACAGACATACATACATAAGAGATAGAAATAGACAGATAATCCCCTCATGCTAAATGGCACATCACAGATCACATTTTCTTTTGCAAACCATCGGCTGACCTGTTTGGTCGCGTCTCCTGACGAAGGGCGCAGACGGCGACACATCAAAAGGGCCTGGCCAAAGGGCTGCTTGGCCTGGCCCTCCCTGGAGGCCTGGCCCGTCACGCCCGCGGCTTCAAACAGCAACCCCCCCCCCCCCCTCGTGACCGAGATTAAAGGGCGCTCCGACCACGGGGGTAGAAACGGAGAGGGTGGTAACGGGCATAGGAAAGAAAACGGGGTAAGGGTCAGGAGGAAGGAGGGGGTGGTTGGGTAGGGGAGATTAGTGGCAGGAGGGTGGGACTTCCAGGAAGAGGTTGGCCTAAATAGAAAATAGGGTTAGGTCTGAAAATACAAGTGAGAGGGATTTGTAGATGTGGGCTCAAGAGAAAACGGGATTAGGGCTTAGAATAAAAGAGAGTGGGATCTGTAGATGTTGGCTTCGGATGGGGGAGGAGGGTAGTGACCAGAGTGTGCGACTCTAAGAGCGAAATGGCCTTGAAGGCGAACGATACAACGGCTTAATTGGCAAATGGCACAGCTTCTGAAAGGGGCGTAGTCTAGAAGGACAAAGAGGGCAGGCGGAGGGGCAGAGCATGATGGCGAAATGGGCGAGACTTCAGAAAAACAGAGCCTAACAATAATATATATATATATATATATATATATATATATATTGGGAGCGGGAGGCTGGAAATCCTCCCCTCTCGTTTTTTTTTTTTTTTTTTTAATTTTCCAAAGAAGGAACAGAGGGGGGGCCAGGTGAGGATATTCCACAAAGGCCCAGTCCTCTGTTCTTAACGCTACCTCGCTAATGCGGGAAATGGCGGATAGTTTAAAAGAAAGAATATATATATATATATATATATATATATATATATATATATATATATATATATATATATATATATATATATATATTGTTCGACATTGTCAATACGGCAGATATTGATATAAATCTCTCTCTCTCTCTCTCTCTCTCTCTCTCTCTCTCTCTCTCTCTCTCTCTCACACTGATATATTCGGATATTCACATCCAAATACTCCTTATGTTCCTGGGATGCCGATAGCATTACAGACAATTTTTTTTTTTCTTAGGTTAGTTTGTATTTTGGAGAGAGAGAGAGAGAGAGAGAGAGAGAGAGAGAGAGAGAGAGAGAGAGAGAGAGAGAGAGAAACGGAATCTAAATCACAAAATCCTCGGTTCGAGCCCCCCCTTCCCATGGGTGAAGTGTTGCCAAGGCAGCTCATCGCTAGTGTTGCCAAAGCAGCTTGTCGACGGTGTTGCCATAATCCTAAAAACACTCAAAACTACACAGTTGCTGCCAACACAGTAGCTGCAAGAATACAGGAGCTAACAAGAATACAGCAGGGAAGATATCAGCCACATGGCCATGGGTTTCCCCATGGCTCGTGTACCCTATCTCGCTTGTAGGTCCCCCATAACCCCCCCATGATAACAAGAACACCCGCCCACCTTTCCCCCCATGCAACGCTCTGTGCACCACCACATAACCCCATTGGAGGGGAGGGGGTGGTACCCAACGCACTCCCACCTCAAAAAAATACATTCGAATAAAAAAACATTTGGTATAACAATACGATGGAGTGTTCGTCAACCTGCTGTTACAAGTTAATTCTTAAAAAAAAAAAATAGTCGATTCAAAAGTAAAACTGTCCAAAATTCTTTTTACATTTTAACAACTATTGTTAAAAAAAAAAAAAACGTGTAAAAGCTTTACGAAACGGCAGCAATCTGTAAATGAATTCAAAACAAGACTGGTATAAATTCAAAACTAAACTAAATTTCAAAAACCTTAAAATTTACTAGTATTAAACCAGCCGATTTAAAAAAAAAAAAAATGCTGGAATTTGTAAAAACCTTAAAATTGGTTATCATCTAAAATAAAACCCCTAACCACTCAA
Organism: Panulirus ornatus; assembly: GCF_036320965.1. Taxonomy (NCBI): domain Eukaryota; kingdom Metazoa; phylum Arthropoda; class Malacostraca; order Decapoda; family Palinuridae; genus Panulirus; species Panulirus ornatus. The sequence continues at coordinate 2,219,001 of NC_092296.1, forward strand.
CAAAATATCTATCTATATTCAACCTTTTCAAACTATCAATGATGTTTTAAGAGGCTATAAACACGAGAGTCTTGGAGTCGAATCCTTCTCGCCCATAGCCAAGGTACCACATCCGAGTCTACCATACATTTTTTACGCCACCATACGTGGAAAATGGTCCTCTTCTCCCTTCCCTCTCTCGTCCCCAGCAAGTAGGGCATGTCCCACGACGCTTCCTAAAGGCTTCCATCCGGGACAATTGTTTCAAGTCCCGACACAGGAAGCCCAAATGATCATCTACTGACGAAGATGGTGGGAAAGAAACCTCATTTTCTTGCACATACACACACAGGGTAATTCCCTCCCCGTACGGGATGAACATGTAATTACTGACATGTATTTACACATAATATCCTTGCTTGATCTTGGGCAATAACAGTGCGACCTTCTACCGGACGACTAAGATCGGTGTGTATCAGCTAACCAGTCAATCAGTAAACGACTTTGGAGGGTCGTCCTTTTGAGAACGACCTCTCCTCATCACGTCAGAACAATGTCAAACGACCTTGTAGAGTAGCGACGATATTTCCTGTGTGGCGGGGTGGCGACGGGAATGGATGAAGGCAAGTATGAATATGTACATGTGTATATATGTATATATGTGTATGTATTTCATATATATGTATATGTGTGGTTATGGGCGTTTATATATATATATATATATATATATATATATATATATATATATATATATATATACACACACACACACATACACACACGTGTGTGTGTGTATGTATGTATATGAATGAATAGGCCATTCTACGTATTTCCTGGAGCTACCTCGCCGACACGGGAAACAGCGATTAAGCATAACAATAAAAACAATAATAATAACAATAATAATAATAATAATAATAATAATAATAATAATAATAATAACAACTAACTAACTATACTAAAAAGGTTTGTTCTTTCTGGAATATTTACCTTACAAATACTTCATTTGCAGCACAAGACGCAAATGATCGACAACCGTTACCATTCCTGACCTCAAACTATTAGTGACACACAGTTAAAACCCTAGCACACCTACCTTATCAAAATAGCTCCCCAGCGACTCCCCCTCAGGCGGGATATAGCGTGTCACACTGGGGGAGGAGGGGACCTCACAGCTCGAGATATTCTGGAAGAAAAAAAAAAGGAAATAATATCTAAGGACGTGTTATTGGCGGGAAGGATTTTGGGTAAACACATCTGATATTACTGTGGTTTGTCCTTCTAGGGCACGGAGGGACGTACTTCCTTTGAGCACGACATTACGACCCTCGAGAACAACGGTAAGACCCTCGAGCACAACGGTAAGACCCTCGAGCACAACGGTAAGACCCTCGGGCACAACGGTACGGCCCTTAAGAACAACGGTAAAGCCTTTGGACAAAATGGACAAAACTATAAGAATAAATAACTCAACCCTATGGCCATCATACCCAACTGTTGTACCGTCTTGTCCAAGGGTCGTCCTGTCACTAAAAATTCCCACACTTATTTACAGATCACCTTTATCGTGTATATATATATATATATATATATATATATATATATATATATTGTATGTGTAGGCCAAAAACTTAATTAGTATACAAAAGTCTGTCTGGATGAAGTGGAACTGGAGCTGAGCACACTACAAAGAGTTGATTAAAAAAGCAATAACGTCCACAGAAGGGGAGGGATGGGGGGGGGGGGGGGGGTAGGGAGACCTGGAGTCCTTATGGGAGACACCTAGGAGGGGCAAGAAGTATGTCAAGGTCCACCATGGTGGTGGTGAGAAATGATGTCAGGTTGTGCGGCGAGGCGAGGATGAGTGAGTCAAGGCCGCTGGCTATCTGGCTAGCTTTCAAAATACCTTTTATTTCTACACCTTCCATTAATCATCGCTCGGCCGTCGGGAGGCTGGAAGTTGGTAATGGAAGAGCCTCGGCACACAATGAAGAGGTTAATTATGAAGCTAAACCAAAAAGAGGACATACGAGAATGATGATCATGAGTGAATATCAGCAGACAAAATAAGAAAGATTTATGAAAGAAATGTGCGTTACGTAGTATAATGTGTCACTTGGAATGTAAGAATATGTATTAAACGACACATTGTTTTGATGCGGTACATTAATTCTGTAAATAGATACAGCAGAGCTCAAGGGAAGCTAGAAAGACATGCCTACTGGAACATCTAGTAAAGACATGCCTACTGGAACATCTAGTACCTTCCTTTCTGTACACAGAATGAGCACGAATTTACATAGGGACATTGTTAACATAAAATAGATAAAAAATGTGTAGACTGTGCTGTCTGCATACCATTTGCGCAAACGAGTACAATGGGCAAGTTCCCTACCACATTTTTACATCATGAAAATAGACTTTTCTCAGTTCAGTCCTGCATGATACCAGCGCTCGAAACACGATTTCACTTGCAGCTGTTCTAGACAAGCCTGTTTCATCTGCACAACCATTGTTACTTAAAGGGCACAGAAAACAGCGAGTGCAACATCTGACGAAAGTTTGGATTGAGCCACAGGGATCACAGTCGTTATATATGCTTCATATTTGCTATCCGAGGCAGATCACCTGTACCAAAAGCTTCAGATATAATACCTCTTGCAAATGCGAGGCTTCTGAAGCAGTTTCTGAAACTGGTGACTTGGGTCTTGGAGTAAATGGAACAGGTTTGATCTCTATCCCTAAATCAGAAATTCTGTTAAATATTCCACTTACTGCCACCTTAATATGATAAAGATAGTGCAGACGAAACATAATAGTTTGGAACAAGCAAAACTGACCCATATTCTAGGTTGTTTCTCAAAGTCTGCTCCAGCTGACTGAGTACCAGAAGAACCACCTGTTTCCACAAGGATCATCCCTTCATTCCGGATCATTATAAATATGAAACATCATAATGCAGGAGCATTATCATTCTGGGAAAAAAATGGTACGGTGTAAATACTCCAGAGTTACCTTCAACATAACAGAGTCTTTTGTGAACTATCAAAGAGTTTACAATGACAAAATCTCTGATTTATTCAGCGGTTTCATGATGCTTTGAAAATAATCATCCTACCACATAAACAGTGAAGTTGTATCATTCTACCTAACTCATCTTTAGCATCAGCACAAGCTCAACTTTTCAATCCAGTACTCTTTCATAAATCATCTATGCCAGTAGTAATCAATATGCTGATTTCATGGGGACAATATAAAAGCATTTTCACCTTTGGAAAAGAACACTACATAAGATACCCAGATAACTGTGGGAAGTGAGTTATTTACATCAGCCTTGACAAATCTATTCATCTATTTCCTAGAGCAATTACAGTTGCAGTGTTACAAGGGCAGATCTGGCTGTTTTGGAAAAAGATGGTAAAACCAATTCAATAAGAAAACATGTGAGTGACCTTTAACAAAAACAAGACACCACAAAAATTAGTTATCAATACTATGCAAGCAATCGCTACTGGGGAGAATTTCTGTTAATAGTCCAATTCACACCCTTCCATTTAACATACAAAGAACAGATAATACAGAAAATTAATTCTTTTTAAACAATTTATATCATGATGAAATTCATCAAGTATTCACTACTGCTGCAGATCAAAAGTGTCCTAGCATTTATGCGAATCTAAATGAATTTCAGACATCATTCTAAAAGGATATCAAATATGCATATTGTACAAAAAAATCTTTGAATACATATTTCCTAATGAATGAAAAACAGTATAGATACCAGATACTGCATAAATGCAACATCCCTTATATAACTAGACACTAATATCTAAACTTTGCTGAGCAATAAAGATTGTGTCAACAGAATTAAGTATGTCATGGAGATGATCATTTGTGCTGAGCAGTTTTCTATCACGGAAAATAATCATTGATGAAGTATAAATGGGAATGAATCTTGTTTGGTCAAAAGCTCTTTATGAAGATAATTTACTTTTAAGATATGGAGATCTCTTGTTCAATGCATTACTTTATCATGGATCAAGGTCTTATCTCGTAATCCCGAGGGCTTCTGTGCTGTCAAGTCATACAGTATAACTAAATGCCTTCACATGCAAAAAAGATCTGTCAATGAATCTCTATTTTGTATATCTCTACATTGTACTCAAAGACCAATACTCAGCTACTAAAGAAAACCAAAAAACCTATCAAATTTCCGAACTGTACAATCAAGAATCACATTTTTTTCCTAATAACGAAAATAATTTCAGATAGGAGCTGTATAATTGTAAAAATATTATTATACTCTGCATATTGTTAAATGGGAAAAGAAACCATTTAGAATGGATATCTGAAATGCAATGATGTGGAATCATCTTCCCAGTTTATGCTGAATTAAAAAATGAAAGCATGACACAGACCCAACATCACTACATCAAACTTTTCTGTACCAGTATTCCAACAGTTATGAAGCTTCAATAGTCAGCACTTTGAAGAAAAATAAGAAGGAGCATTTTCTGAAGAAAGCTCTCCAAGTATCAAAAAGGTGTCATTGATTTGGATATAGTGTATTCTATTTTTCGAGCAAAAAATATTTTCATCAAACAGGGGATAAAAATGGTAAATATCTAAGTACTTAACAAAAAATTATTCTCTTATAGCTGCAGTACCTTATTTTAAAGAATTTTTCCCAAGGTGTTTATTTCATGTCAATAATGCATTCAGCTAAAGTTTCCCATATCACAATCTCACTGAAAATAAATTCCATGGTATGAAATGTTTCTGGAACATGCATCCATTACTGTACATTCATGTTGAGTGTCATAAGTAAATGTACAGACATACACAATTTTCCAATAATTTACCTGCATTAAATAACTGTTTTGAATATATTCTAACAAAACAACCACAGATGAAAGTAAATGATAACAGTAACTAATGGCTGTCACTTGCAAAAAAGTTTAAAAAAAATTGCCAATAAAAGAGTCAATTCAAAATATAAGTACAATATTGAATATACAAAGTGTATGAGACATAATCATTGCTGAGCTTTTAATCTTTTCAGATTTCTCAGTGTATCGAATACAATTAAAATATATAACCATGTGCAAAAAGTGTTTCTATGGCTATCATAACACAGTACTATAAGGTACTTCTCTTATGTTCCATATGTCTTACATGAATATCACAATAATGCTAAAGTTAACTGGAATAACAGAAACAAGGCACAGCATCAGGTCTTTTTTTTTTCATACATATTTGCCACTTCCCACATTAGCAAGGTAGCATTAAGAACAGAGGAATGAGCCTTATCTCAACAAGAAATATTTCAGATTTCTATATGAATTTAATAACATACATTAAAAATTCTAACTTTACTTACATCGATAGGTTTGGCATAGACTATCACACCAGTGAGACAGCACTACTCTTGTGATGTACGTGTGGCATCATCACGGTTACAATACTTGAAAAGCTGATTTCTTAAGGTTGTTTGCTGCTTCCAGTGTGAGTGAGGTAGTACCAGGGACAAAGAAACAGTACTATTCCCTTACACCCACTTTCTTGCTGTCATTTATAATGCAACAAAACTACAGATTATCATAACTCCTAAGCCCTACAGCCTTTTACATAGTTTATCCTGACCACTTCATGTGCCTGGTTCCACCTGACGACTTCATATGCCCTAGTTCCAGGCTAGCCTATCATATCTTAATAAAATCTTGGTTAAATTTTCAATTTCTGATGTCTTATGCATTATATGCTTATTTAACAGAATATTTCTTGCAACACAGATCAATGTAATCTTGACTTTTTTATTGTATTTGGCAATGAGTAATACCAAAGAAAATAATACAGCAATTTTACCTATTAAAAGTTATACAGGGATTATTTGGATAACAGGAATAATAATATACAGTACATTAAAGATAGTTAACACAAGAGTCTTAAAATACAGAATATATCATGCTTTTATGTAAACATAGTGTATCATTAGAAGTTACTCACTGTTGTTCACTTTTCTGTTTATTTTTTTCTACGTATTAAAACATCAGCAATACCAACTGAACTAGTATTATGTTATTGTGCAAGGAGTGATGAACTGTATATTTATTCATCCTTCATTAGCTGCTTGCGATGAACAACAGTTAATATAATACAAATTAGAAATACTAGAAAGATATGCAGTCAGTCACTCCTGAATAACAGGAGAGCTGACTCATGTCCAAATTGAAAATCATGTGAATATTTAAATACCAAGTTATGTGTAAATTTACATCAAAGATGTAAATGTTATTGCAGATGCAGAAGCTTTTCTGTTCATATGTTAGCATTTAAAAGATTAAAGATTCATTGTTTCTAATAAGAAAAAAAAAAAAAATTATGCAGCAAACATAATACTATTGAAAATTAAATCAATGCACCTCGTAAAAGCCTATTCAACTCGTCAAAACATCAACTCGACTCAGCCAGCCAGCATCTCGATGAATGGTCCAGTGCCTGTGAGTATCTTCAAAATAAAATGTTGCTATCATATGGAAAGCTTCACTTTGCTGACTAGTGCATCTGCACAACTGATTTTAGTGTTAAAACAAAAGCCTTTTATCTAAAAGCCAGAACAGCAAAGATTTTGCTCATACATGTTGCCTTTCTCTTTAAGATACAAGTATATATTTTCCTAACATAGGCTTCTATTCTCACAGATCTTCACATACACCATAATAATAATATTTGTGTAATTTAGCTTAATCGTACAAGGGAGAACTACTTTATGAAAAGATTTCATAGAAGCATAAAACACACACACACACACACACACTGCATAACCTGAGCCACTTTTGACCTATTTATGCTAATCAACTGCACTACATAAAATACAGTTTATAAGAAGACATGCAGATACTACTGTGTATATTCACTCACCTAAATAAATTGGTCTGCCAACTTCATGTAGTATTTGGATCACATGCTTTCCATTGGTAGTCTGTTGAAATGTCAATTAGAATTGATTAATGCATGTCCTTTGTTAATATTTACTGCTGTTTTCATAACCTGAAACACTGTTTTTTTTTTTTTATGTGATGATGACTTGCACAGCCATGGGATTCTGTTCGACTGAAATGCCCTTTCATGTATAATGATGTGTTTTGTTCTGAAACAACTGGCTATTTTTATTCTAAAACCTTTTCAGATTCATTTTCTTACAAATGTTCTTTCGTTTTTAAAGTAATAGGCTTTTTGTAAGATTTTTTCCTATAATTTCATTGTACTAAATCAAATATTATATACAGAAATCAACTATTCTCGGAGTGTGAAATGTTTTTTCCCTTATTTGAAGTAATAATCTTAATTTAATTGTTCATAACAGTAAGCTGAAATGTTTTTTCCTTACCATTAAGAAAATACACCTAAGTAGTCTTTAGAAATCATTGTATATAGGACGTTATTATCATTCTCGATATAATGTGGTAAGTTCAGACAAAGAAATTTCTAAGAATTAAAATTCTGTATAATCACCTATGGCCATTCTAATGAATATATGATCATATCAATCAATGGTGGTTCAACAAATGACTATTTCAGATTACATGACATCTATAGCAGTAAGAAGATAGCATTTTCCATGGCGTATTATCTACTTGGCCCTTTCCATATGTTTCTCTACCAAATTTTGCACTTTTGTTAGTTACTTTTGGATGACTATTACCAAAAGCAATAAATATACCTGAAAGCTCACTTTAATTCTCTTGATTCTGTTATTTTCCTGTATCAACCACACAAATAAAAATGCATTTTATCACAGTATAAAAACATTACTTACTTCTATGGCCATATCATGCACTATGATATAAAAACCTTTATATTCCAAACTTATTTCTAGTTTTATGCAGAATTTGCTTTGGCTTTTCTAGACACAAGCAATATATATATTGGGAAAAAAATAATTTAACTCGTTTAGTTAAATAAAAAAGTCTCTACAGACACTCACTGATTTCGAATGTACTTGTTCAAATATAACAAGTTTCCTTTGTCCACATGATTCTGTTAAACTATCATGAAAAGCCAAAATATGAACTATTTTCCATCCTTGCCCAAATCTAGACTAACCTCTCATGAAATTCTTGATTTTTCACAATACAACACTTTTCCACATAAATTCTAATCCTGATGTTGGAACAACAGAATCATTACACACTTTAAACTTCTAAAAAGTTTGATGTGTATCCTCAAAGTTATTATCACATCAAAGAGATTTCTGAGCTTATATACAAAATATTTCAACCTCGGATAAACAAGAATGTACAGATATTTTACACATGTAATAAACAAGATAGATTAAAATAAAAAAGTCCATATGACTATGGACTGTAACACTATATCCTTTACTATTTTCAATATAAAACCTGTGTATTACAATACACTTGGCTTTTAGTAATCAAAAGATGCACTGACTTCGCTATGGAAAGTGATTAATACATGGCTTTATACATATCTTACTTAAGTGCAATCTATACACCCATTATATACTATGCACTACAATTTCAACAGATTGGTCTATACTTTTTTCTTTAATAACTGTTCAGTAATGTGGTGATTTAACTTACAATCTTTAGGTGTATCATGAAGTATATGTTACAGGCTTCTGTGTATCAGTTAAACACTTTAATATATAATGTGTCATTGTCTTGATACAGTACTGTTTCAATCTATAAAACCAATACACGATTTAATCAATGATTTACAAATAATACTTGTATCAAGAAAGCCTCTAGTAGATACATTACATAGCTTCAAACACAGGTTATAAAATAATGGGACAATACTCTATAAGCCTTTCAGCAAACTGCTCTTATATTAGTACTTCATTTTCTCTTACTCTGATAACACAAGTAATGATAACATCAGCTGAATTACACTATGATCCCAAGTTTAATACACATCAGAATGAAAGTGGAAAAAGAGAGTAGTTTTCATACATAAAATGGTAATTAAGCAAGAGTTATTACAGATAGAGAAAGATGGAAATGTGGGTCACGTTTTTTTCAGTTTATAAAAGGTAATCTGAGTATTTTCAATTATTCTCATATAGTGTGTTAGGAGGAGGCGTTGCCAGCAGGATAACACCTTACAATATCAGTTTTATATGTTTAAACTTCCGCATAATCGGATTTTCTTGATCACAGACATATGAAAATAGAATGATGGCACGTACTTGAATAATTTTTTTATTTTCTAATCTTTATCGTGGGAAAACATCTCCGAAAATCCACACTGCACAACCAACAATACCATGAAATATTACTGCAACTGCAATGCCATTTATAACAGCTCTCTTAGGGTATGTAAATTATCTACATCACACAACAGAAGACATAAGGAAAGACAAACACCGTAGGAAACTGGCTGCATAATCTGGTCTACCATCTCGCCATCTTCTTGATAAATGGCTCCCTTAAATCTTCAGTTATTTCTGCTGTAGACTGTAGATAATGAGGACTTAAATGCATAAGACTACACAAATATAATACTTTTCCACTAAACCAACTGAGTGATGTCGGGCTTTACAAATAAAACCAACATCACATCATTTTACAATACCCTGGACCCAATTTAATCACATTACTGGGTAATGCATTTGATGAGCTAAATTAACGGCGAGATTACCATTCTGAATATAATCAAATACAAACGGAATTGCCAGACTCTGAAGCCTATCATGATGCATATATCATCTCAGAGGAAGCAGTTTCCATCATGCTTTACATAGATATGACAAAACAATCATGCAGCGTTTTATTGAAACAGAGGAACATGTCTCATGAATTAGACCTCATAACATCACGAAGGTGACCGGGAATGAGGGAATGAGCCACATAGCCTAGTTTTACTCTAGCTGAGATGGCACAGGCAACCGAAGCCCAAATCAAGGCCATCTCATTAACACCATATATATATATATATATATATATATATATATATATATATATATATATATATATATATATATATATATCCTAGCCTGAGCCAGGTACTCATTTTATCGACCAAACCATAAGGGTGGATGAACAGCTGGGTTGACTGTGGGCCGCCATTGCTTAGAGAACCATGAATAAGCTTTAATAAGGCGGTGGATGGGCCACACACCCCAACTCCAGGCGACAGTGAACGGACCATTTAGTCAATTTTTTTTTTTATGTGGGCAAAGAAATGGACCAAGAATTATTCATACCCAAAGGACAAAAACCGAGTCCATAACATAGAAAACGGGCGAAATGGCTTATAATAGATCACTAGAAAAATTTGTTAACTTTTTGTAATATTATCTGAAGACGTAGACTAATTTGAACGAATTTTGGACATACTCATCTCATATAAACCTAACCAAGCCAAAATCTCCAAAAATAACTACCTAACGAAACATCCTATCAAATGGCAATTCTAAAACATTTGTAGTTCACTTATATTCCACATGTATGTTAAGTCTGATTACGAGGAAAGGTGACATAGAAATTGACATTGAACAAAATGGTAACTCGAGAATATATATGTGGTCTTATACCTACCATGTTTGGGAACCTTTTACTTGTGCCATGGCTACTTTACCCACTAGGCTGCAGCGATGGGTACAAAGATCATTTGCTCCCATCTAACTTCTTTTAGCTGATCAGAACTGATGTATGTATGGCTCTCGATATGTGGCATAGAAAAAAAAAAAAGCCATGTAAAAACCGATAAACACAATATTAATGAACGAATAAATGAAAATAACAAGTTGGCAAAGTAGGCCTCACACATTCGTGCCAACTTGTCGGCAAAATTATCAGTTTTTTGCTGTACTTCAGAATTCTGCCTTATTCTGAAATTAGGTAACTAGAAATATCTAAATATATCACTAACCTGGTAATATAAAAAACTAGTTGTAATAAAAATCGTTAAAACCATTATCTAAAAAGTGTGCTCTGACCAGCGATTCTAATATAACATGGACGAAAATCATATAACTATTCATTAAAGCTACTACAATTCATTTCAACTTTTACAGAATAGATTGATTCAAATGGTTAAATGTCTATTCTTATCAATTACCTTAAAAAATATATTAAACACCTTGAACTTTACGGGCACAAAAGCTACAAATTTCGCCCCTCGGCTAAAACAAACCCCAAATCCCGTAAGTCATATTAACAAATAAACCCCGCCATACCCCCACAATAAACCATACCCCAACATACCCCCCCAATATAAATCACAAACCCTGCACAGATCTACAAACCACAATAAACCAACCATAAAACCGACCCTGGGGAAATGTAAGAACCCTCAGGTTCTCCAGGTCATCATACACCAATACTCACATTAATGCAATATGTAAAACAAAGATACATAAACCAGCTTCAAAAAGGCAAGATGGCGCGGGGTCCAAGTGCATCAGCAGCCAGACAAAGGGACGCGCTCCGCGGGACGAAGGAAAATTTCACAGGTCTCAGGACCCGGGGCATTCTTACCCCCCCAAACCCCCACCCCCTAAAAAATACTGACCCCCCCCACCCAAAACGCACCCCCTCCCCCGACGAGGATCCTCACCCGTGTGAAAAATGAGACTAATGGAAGCTTCTAGAAGCTTGCGTGGAGGGAAAAGACGTGTGGGTGTCACCTGTGCCAATAGCCTCCAGCCTAAGCAAGCCCGTGAGTTGAAAGCTACTCTTGTTATAGGAATTTAAACGATTTGTGTTGTTTTTCATGTTTTGATAATGGCCTGGGAGGTGGTAGGCTGTATTGTGGTAGTTTGGGAGGTGGTGAACTGTACTGTGGTAGTTCACGTGGTGGTAGACTGTATTCTGGTAGTTTACGAAGTGGTAGACTGTACTGTGGTTGTTTTTGGTAGTTTATTCGTGGTAGATTGATGACTATTGACGATATTACAGTGTTTATAATGTTGTCCTTTAGTCTGCTAACGTCACCTGTAATGGCCCCCAAAGCACCTTATTTTGCCGACATTTATTTAAAAGACAATCACACGTCTAGTCTCCGAGATTAAAAAGATAATCAACGATTTATGATTAAACTTTTATCTGTGAGAGGAAGATTGGCCTTCAACCTAGGTCAAAACGCTATTTAGAATAAGCTTTTACGTGTAAATAAACTGAAGCTTAGTTTACATCTAAATAAACGAAAGCTTAGCCTCATTATTTGCAGTGCATCGCCTGCTGAGCTTAGATTGCCTGTGTCGTGGAAGTTGTTGGGTACAAATGGAAGCAGTTTTAAACTAGCAGCCAGGATTACAGCGATTACATTTAAAAATATTATTTCATCAAATGAATCTTTGTCACTGAAGTTGTAGATATATTGTGGGTACGTGACCCTTGTTATATATATATATATATATATATATATATATATATATATATATATATATATATATATATATATATATATAACGATTAGCATTCCTGCCTCTTGCACTGGGGTCCCTGGTTCGATCCTGGCTGTTGGAGGTTTGTATGTTCTATGAAGGTGCGCGTTCTTCTGCACTTTATTCGTATATATATATATATATATATATATATATATATATATATATATATATATATATATACACTTCGACATCAATATGTTGAGAAAATCTCATTTATCACGAAATCATTTAAAGCTGAGTAAAGTTAATAATTAAAGGATTTTTTGTGTTAATTTGAATGTTTATAACGTATTATAGAATTACTTTGTATACCTTTTAGAGCACATATTCAGCCGGGCATTAGTAAGGGTTACAGTCATATGTTATTAAAAATCTTTATTTTGATTTACCCCCACTAGGAAACCATTATTAATACTATAATTATTTTTGTGCAAGAACCATCACAGAATACTACATAGGAATATGATTTATCAGTTATTGGGGTTAGCATTAAAGCCTAGTTTGGTTGGGGGGAAAACTAGCGTATTGGGTGGTAGGAAAATTTCGCAATTTTTTTTTTTTTTTTTTTTTTTTTTTTGCACTGGCTATATTTATTTGCCGATTGCCTTCGACATTTGCGTCATAATTTCGTTAAGGTATTCCACGATGGTTACTATGTATATCAGTTATTTTCATAGCGATTCATATTCGTCATGTAATGTTCAGTCCGTTTATGTAAACTATTTTATTTTTTTTTTTGTACATTCTTACGGATTGCGATGTTTCAGCATTTCAAATGTGTAATTTTCTAAAGCTGTTTACAGCCATGATACATGAAGGATTACACAATATGATTTTAGTTCAAGGTAACTCGGGTCGCATGGAGTCTATCGTATTTTTTTTTTTTTTTTTCGTGGACTAAGCTAGACACTCTTGTAGTTAGAACTCAAGGGAAATGTGAATTGTGGCTGGAAGTGTCTGTTGAGCGAAATGTTGAGCTGTTGTACGTTATTTGTCATGGGAATTTGTTTTTATTGAAGCTAATTACTTGCTGCAGGGAAAAAAGGCCGAACAAGACTGAGCAAATTCATAAGTGCTGGTGTGTATATATATATATATATATATATATATATATATATATATATATATATATATTATATATATTGATATTACCAGATGTCTGTTTCTGTTTTTATCAGATACTTTCCGTAATTTTTCAAGGTCTAATGATCTAATATGAGATATTAGACAACTTGAAATATAGAGAAGAAAGAATTCGATAAAAACCAGTTATCTGGTCACTTAATATATTTATAAGGAGCACACTTACCAATCCATACAAAAATGCATTTGTATATATATATATATATATATATATATATATATATATATATATATATATATAAGGGAGGAGGGGGCTGGAAATCGTCCTCTCTCGTTTTTAATTTTCCAGAAGGAACAGAGAAGGTGGCCAAGTGAGGATATTCCCTCAAAAGCTCAGTCCTCTGTTCTTAACGCTACCTCGCTAATGCGGGAAATAGCGAACTATAAAAGAAATATATATATATATATATATATATATATATATATATATATATATATATATATATATAGATAGATAGATAGATAGATAGATAGATAGGTGTGTGTGTGACATTGTAGAGTGCACCAGAGGAGGATATATCTTCCTTTATTCAGGGAAGGTGAAAATATATAAATGTTGCGTGTCATTGACCTGTGGCTCGCCTTTGCAGAGAGGAAAGGCAAATGACCGCTTTCAAAAGGTTGATGTGATAATTGTTGTTCGCTCCTCTGTGCCTCTTTTGTGTGTGTGTGTGTGTGTGCAACAAGCTGTGGGAGTGGGAATTTTACAGATATTGACTGTCATTCAGTCAGCATAGAATATCTGGATCTCAGTCGATTCAGGTTTTATTATAACATGTCGCGTAGCGAAATACTCATATGTATATATTTCATGACAGTGTGACATACTGGTGATAGACACGCTGCAGTGCTCTGTTCTGTGGCTACATATCCTCAACTTTGTGTAGATGATTTGTGGATTATGCCAGAGTGACGGGGATTTATAAAAAAGAGTAGGATTACACCAGCTTACAAGGGGATATATAGAGAGACGCTTTTGTAGTTATTGATGAGATTGAACTAGAGGGTATTATTGTTAAGTCATTGAGTAAAGTGATAGGAAGGGTTCATTATGATTTTAATCAGCAAAGTGATAAGATGCAGGATTTTGAGTGTGAGTGACTTGGCGGTAGAGATCACCCCTTACCTAATACCAAAGCACCATTTTAAGAGAATTAGAGTGAATACATAGTGTGTGATGGGGAAACAATTGAACATTTAAGAATATGGATTGGAAAAAAAATATTCTGTAAGCTCTTCACATCGTATGCACATTTAGCCAAAATTAGAATGTGCTTCTCAAGTTTAGTCACTGCGCGTGGGGGAATCGCAAAGAACTAATAGAGAAGGTCCAGAGGATGGCAACATAGATAGATGGTACTAGAATTAAGATAGCCGAGTTACATGCCCACCATGGAAGAAGGAAGGGTAAGGGGTGACCTGATCACAACCTTTAAGATTTGATATAATCCAATTTGATGTTATAAGCAAACAGTACCTTAAAAGAGGTAAACATAGAACAACTAAGAGGCCATGACATGGAATTGAAAAAGAAACTTGCAATAGATATGATGAAAACTTGCGGTAATGATTGCATTGTACTGAAACTGTTAATGATGTGGACAGGTATATAGAAACTTATGAAAGATTTTATGATAGTTCAAGATACGGGTTCTCCCGCCCCGATAAGTGTAGAACTCCTTCCCCTTACAGTCAAATAGATTGCATACACACACACACAGGTTGTGTAATATTCTGCCAAATGAAGTATACGACAAATGACACCCCCTGTCCCCCCGGTCACCTAACGTAACTCCCCCAACCCCCGTCCCTCAGACGCCCACCAGGTAATTTCTCGTCCCCCCCACCCCCACCCCCACTCCACCCACCCCGTCGCCTCCAGTGTCAAGCGAGGCGTCCTGAACCTTTGAGGAGCGAGCCGGATGCTTCAAGGACGAGCAACTCACACTACCCCCCCCCCCCCCCCCCCCCCCGCCAGAGAAGTGGTTATATGAGGTACTCCTCGAAGGCGATTCCAAAGATCGCATGGTCTCTTGAGTTCTTACTTGATGTAGGGGGAGAAGGAACGGGTGTGTGCGTGTGTGAGCGCGCGCCTTTGAAATAGGCGTAAGAAATGGGTATTTAAGGTAGACCTACTTATGAATTTGAAATTGACGTTTTAGATAGGCATTGAAATAGGTTGAATTTCCTGTCAGACATTCCCCATCACTTCCCTCCTCCCAAACACACACCCTTTCCAACATTCCCTCCTTCCCTAAACCCCTTATTCCCTCCCACACACACACCCTTCATCCCTCCACCTATCCTCAACACAACACTCCAACAAACTCTTTCTCCTTCCCTCTCACACACACTCCCTCCATCCCTCCCACACACACTCCCTCCATCCCTCCACCTATCCTCTCCCCAACACTCCCTCCCACATTCACTCCCTCCTTCCCTCCTCAACACTACACTCCCCCCCCCCCCCCCTTTCTTGTTCTCTATATACCCCGGGATCAAGGACCAGCACGCGCGCCCGTTGCCCATGGATCACGGACAACGCACGTACGGAGGGAGACACTGATCTTGCCCACACACCGCTGTGCCAACAACTTGAGGACACGGGATCGACCCCTCCCCACTGATGCTGGGTTTCTGGTCTTGCCATTGTCTCTTCCGAGCTGGTCCAATCTGAAGTCATTACCGTAAGGGATTGGGCACGTTCGGGTCCCCTTTTAAGAGTTCAGTGCTCACGAAGCGAAGGTGGATCTGAACCTTGATGAACAAGTTCAGCCTTGAAACAATGTAAAGGACACACACACACACACACACACACACACACACACACACACAACCAACTTTGGAGGTCGTCTCATTATTATTATTATTATTATTGTTATTATTATTTTACCTTGCCCATAACTCCGGCATCATCCGTCATTCTAGTATTCGAAAATCATCTCGTGGTGGTAATCTTGTATGCATAGACTGTTTAAATGCATGAGGTTCTCCTCTCGCTGTGTGGGTACATGAGGATTTAAAAAAGAAAACCATGGTGCGCTGTGTTTGAATTTAAAGGCCCTTTATAACGGCGAGACGCTACGCTGTAGAGAGGTGTTTAAATTTAAAGGCCCTTCATAACGGCGAGACGCTACGCTGTAGAGAGATGTTTGAATTTAAAGGCCCGTTCCGACGGCGAGTCGCTACGCTCTAGAGAGGTGTTCGGGGAGCGATAGATGGTCGAATAGACTTACATCAAATGGGTAGAGGGTTGTGCTTTGACAAAGGGGTGTCGGGTCGATGCCAGAATGTATGGGGTTGGTTTTCAGAGCACATGCTTAAAAACGCCAGGTCCTGGCACGTGGTTATGCTAATCACATCCCCTTCACCATCCGTATGCTAACACACTCCCCTCTTATTTACGTGCTAATACTGCCTCTAACATCTTTCTTAACCTACGTGTTAATACCCTTTTCATCCCTCTCCTGTGCTAATGATTTACCCCTTCCTATTTTAGATTTACCCCCTCCCCCTCCTGTGTTAATGATTTACCCCCTTCCTATGTTGGATTTCCCCCTCTATCCTCACCTATGTTGGATTTTGTTCTAGCGACCTCTGGATGATTATTAAGCCTACTATGCATATTATTATTGGCACAAACACGTATCCTTTACTTTAATAGTAATTCTTATTTTCATTTGTATTTATACAAGGAATTACAGAATTATGAATTTTGATATTGATATCGGATTATGTCAGTCAGTAGTGCTTCTTTCTGCTTCATATTATGAATTCATAGGCAGCGGAACTTAGTTTGCTGAAGTTCTTTTCTTGAATATATGTTAGAAATGCACAAAAAAAACTTATTTTTAAGGATCTTTACACATGTAAATTTGGGCGTAAATGATCCTGGCAACCAGGATCAAAAATCACGGGACATGTGTAATTGAAAATATCCTTTATAACAATTTATTGAATTATTGTTTATCATATTTAAAAACTACTTGAAGCTATATTTGGGGGCTTCCAAAATTATTTCCATGTCCATTAATAATTTTTTTCGATTTTTTAAAGGCTGCGTTTACGTTGTAAACTCCACATCGTACGAGTCTATAACATCAGTGAAAGAAAGGCAGTCACAGTGATATAATTAAGAGAATATACCGTCATATAAGGCTTCGCCTCCACTAGGTAAGTCCCCCATAGTTTTTGTCTAACACGAGTCATAGGAAATCACAATAGTGAGTCATAGGAAATCACAATTAACTTATCATATCAATATTGATGTTTAATACTTATTCAGTAAAGTGAACTTAAGTCGTATCTCTGCTCAGCTTTAGCACTAAAGGGAACAACTGGGATCCTCTTCCTCCACACCCCCCGCACTGAAAACGGGACAATCCCATTTTCTTTTGAGTCATGGTAGCTAAAAACATGAACTTCGAACAAAATAATTTTATTTCAGGATTTCTGAGAACAGGCCGTGGGAAATTGGGGATCTGTGACATACCAAACAGCCCAGTTGTCAATGTTTTAAATAATACATTGGAGGGGAATGCTGTTTTACGCGGTTTAAAAAGGAAAAACCTCATGACATAAACTACAAAAATGCTAGGCTTATGTTAGGTGAAGTAAAACTTCAAAAGGCCATTGATTTAATTTCTATCAGACTTTTCCGTAGACTATTATTTTTTCTTAGATATATCAAAGCTGATGGATGATTAGAGCCTTTAATCACATCCTTAATTATTATTTGATGTCTATGATGAAGCTGGTATTAAAATTCTCGTATGGCCATTTTGATATTTAAGTCAACACGACGGAAACGCATTATAGATAGGCCTTGGTACCCTTCAGCACGACGTTACGACCGTAG
Source organism: Panulirus ornatus (assembly GCF_036320965.1). Classification (NCBI taxonomy): domain Eukaryota; kingdom Metazoa; phylum Arthropoda; class Malacostraca; order Decapoda; family Palinuridae; genus Panulirus; species Panulirus ornatus. The sequence continues at coordinate 2,237,396 of NC_092296.1, forward strand.
AGCACGACGATACGACCCTTGACCACGAAGGTACGACCTCCTAGAGCACGACGGTACGACCCTCCAGTCACATCGATCCAACACTTAAGCTTAGACCATCATAGCCTAAAGGGCGTACTGTTGTGCAAAACGGTAGTCGTCGTCTCATAAATACGCGTGTGTGTGTGTGTGTATATATATATATATATATATATATATATATATATATATATATATATATAAACACGCCTTACCATAGTTTTTCAGACTTGATTGGCGTGCCTGCGAGCACATCTGACCCTAATGACTCAGTAACATAGTTGCACATGTGTTAATCATCGGTCACCGTGGTTAATGATAAGGGAAATGCCATCTCATGATGAGGATGGTGGGTGGCTGTTTCACATCGTCCCATCTGTCGTGTGGGAACGGCGATAAGGGAGATAAGGTGCGTCATCTCGACTTTACGGTTGGCTGATGTCTCTTATCGGCGTTACGACCAGCGAGGTTGTAGAACGTGGTTCTGAATTGCCTTATCCCAGCATCCCACCCCTAGCTCTCGCCCAAGGATGGGAAGCCATGGTGTGTATATGGAGGGCACTCGAGCGTATGCAAACTAGTGATCTGTCGTATGCATGATGCTTATATCTCTAGGGGGGGGGTTAGTAGGGAGAGAGAGAGAGAGAGAGGCTACCCATATATCTGTTCTACCGTCGGTTAGAGGGTATGTGGGAACCCTCCCCTCCTTTATTATAATTTTCGTAAAAACGAAAGCGTTGTTTTTTTTGTTTATCAACGGCTGAGTTCATGACAGTTCACTCACAGTCAACATGCTTTACAATCCCACCCGATAATTACAACGTCAGGGTTGTAATGAAATTACCATCTCGCAACAAGTTTCTGTCATGTGCTCTGTCATCCACGAACCGCCAACAAGCGCATTCGCGAAAACACAAAGATGAACTATGACAAGTGCTTGTTTTGGTATACATCGTCATTCATAGACGGGTAATACCTGGGAATTCTCCATTTATAGATGGGTAATACCTTGGTATTCGTCATTTATAGGTGGGTAATACCTTGGTATTCGTCATTTATAGGTGGGTAATACCTTGGTATTCATCATTTATAGATGGGTAATACCTTGGTATTCATCATTTATAGATGGGTAATACCTTGGTATTCATCATTTATAGTTGAGTAATACTTGGGTATTCATCATCATTTATGGACAGGTAATACCTGGGTATTCATCATTTATATATGGGTAATACTTGGGTATTCGTCATTTATAGATGGGTAATACCTTGGTAATCATCATTTATTGACAGGTAATACCTTGGTATTCATCATCGTTTATGGACATGTAATATCTGGGTATTCATCATTTATGGACAAGTAACACCTGGCTATTCGTCATCATTTATGAACAGGTAATACCTGTAGCTAATCATGCCACAACATAGTTTACGTAATCTCTCCAATTTTTTTTTTTGGTCAGTCATGGGTGGGGGGAGGGGGGGCACGTCCTCAGATAACGATATTGGAAGGTAATAAACTTTATCATCATCATCATCTCGATGTTTGTGCTTGAACGCACGTCAGACACAAATGCATGACCTTATCTATCTCGTTCAAGGTCGGGTCCGTTGCGATAACTAAATTGCTTTTTATAACTGTAAATATTTGATAATCATTGCTTCATTTATGGGTGCATAAAAGCAGGTTAACATGAAGGATAGAAATACAGTAATATAACATGAAATGTTATATTTTTGCTAAGGAGATAAACGGTATTCGAACTTTGATGTCATCAATTCTGTTGTGTATATATATATATATATATATATATATATATATATATATATATATACATACACACACACACACACTGTGGGGGCCAATAACTCAACAGCTTAACTACGAAGGGGTCGACCCCTGGCATACCCTGGTAAAAGAGATTAAACGGATTATCTATAACCATAAAATTCAAAGTTATTATACAGCCATATATCTGAAGAAGGTGGCAGAATGCAAAAACCCATCGTGGCACGAACACTAGAAAAGACGAGACAGACTGTGAATTAGAAGTCTAAATTTAAGGTTTGGTAAATCAGTAACATTTTTGAAATTAGAATCAAACCAACTTTAGGGTAGACCATACCATTGTGACAAGCAGCATTCTTAATGTCTTAATTAGATAAAATTTTGCTCGGGATTTTTATGAGTCGAACTGGCGAACTCTTTCGAACTCAATTAAGACTTTAGATAGTTTAGTTTGAGAATAATTTCACAGATGTAATCAGTGTTTTCACGAGTATTAGTTCGTATATATTTTAGCTAACCACAAGAGTCTTGTGGCTTACGCTGAAGTTGATTAAAGAAAATCCAGCTGGTTTACTTTGGCAAGTGGGGAGGGGGGGGGGGTTATTAAGATTGAGAAACGCTATTTTAGAAGTTAATTAGATTAAGGTAGCCTATATTCTCTTTTTGCCGTACGATATCTTTAACGAGACGCCTGGCACCGTCTACATCACGGGTTAACGGTCGTGATCATCGTATATAATTTTTTCCGTTTTTCTAAGATAATCGCGATATTTTCATATTCTTCATTCACGCTTTTTGACTTCATAAAGTCATGATCAACAGACCTGCAAAGTGCACGAGCAATGAACACATCAGCTTTGGTGATAACTGAATAAACCTGTTTTGAAATTTGATCTAACTATGCAGTTCAAATGTAAACACGTACTATATATATATATATATATATATATATATATATATATATATATATATATATATATATATATATATAATAGAACTGCAGGCCCTGATTAATTCTATCGGAGAGAAGTGGGTTAGTTCAGATCCTGACTGCCCTTTTCATTAAGTCATTTGTTACGGGAAAAGTTCCTGATGAATGCACGTTTGCCAGTACAACACGGACGTTAATAAAATCACAGTAGATTCTACGCTTCAACTCCAGGACTTGACATTACTTGCGCCTCCTTAGTTACGTTGAGACTGTGCAGGATATTATCAGTGCATTATCTGTACACTAATTTTTCATGGCATTAATCTGTTAAGTTTCTGATACCTTTCACTGTCACAAATAACCTCGAAAGGTCCCCAGTGGTCTGTTGCTGTCTGAAGTTCTTTGTATTACTTTGTATTTGTATAACACACACACACACACACACACACACAGGCATACATTTAGTAGTTATTCGCGTTAGTGACGGAGAATGAGCACAGACGGGTTCGAATCCAGGGTGCGTCAGCCGGCCCACAACCAACCCAGGTGTTCTTTTTTTTTTTTTTTTCCTTAGAAGTGTTGGATAAACGGGTTCCTGGCTTAGGCCTGGGTGTTTACGCGTGTGTATACGCACATAGTAAAGATAATGGTAAATATGTACAAGATAAGGAGACGGGGCAACACGTGTAAAATTTTCTTTCCGTAGGAAACACCACTTACTTTTCATCATTCTTCCGAATAGCATTTTGACACAGCATACTCAATGAGAGGAGGCGTGGTCAATTATGCTTTAATCGAACTGGAAATACCCACAATTTTGTACGAACTTTGTGAGGGGAAAAGGGAGAGAGCTGTATATATGATGCACTCATGTACTCAATCTCTCACAATTCAAACTTGAATACACGATTACGTAGAAAGTCGATTTAACAGAGATACTTTAGATGTTTTGCCTTAATAGACGACGTAAGTGGGTTTCATAAACACTTACGATGATTAAATTGCGCTTGAAACAAAATAGCATGAAGATGAACGAGCACTCTTGATGACACGAGGGGTTTAACAAGCACTTGTGATGACGTAAATGAGTTTAACAAACACATGTGATGATGGAAATGGACTTAACAAGAACATTTGATGATGTAAATGGGTTTTAACAAGCACATGTGATGATGGAAAGGGATTTGACAAGAACATGTGATGATGTAAATGGGTTTAAAAGGACATGTGATGATGTAAATGGGTTTAACAAGCACACGTGATGATGGAAATAGGTTTTACAAGGACTTGTGATGTAAATGGATTTAACAAGCACATGTGATGTAAATGGGTTTAACAAGCACATGTGATGTGAATGGGTTTAACAAGCACATGTGATGTAAATGGGTTTAACAAGCACATGTGATGTAAATGGGTTTAACAAGCACATGTGATGTAAATGGGTTTAACAAGCACATGTAATGTAAATGGGTTCAACAAGCACTTGATGATGTAAATGGGTTTAAAAAACCAGTGAAATGACAAGTAGATTTTCACCATTGTGACGTGAACAACATGGTTATCTGAGGCACGAAGATGGTTAAACAAGTATTCAAGGTCACATTGTCGGTGATCTTCAAGATCCCTTACCTTTCTGTGAGGGGATCCGCTTCTCGGGGTGCTCCCGCAGCTCCCGGGTAGTCACCCACGTCCACCGGGCGGTACCGCAGCTGAATAATGAGATGATGTATACATATTTACGTCTCACAACCAACAACCAAGAGTATCCATGCGCTGAACTGTCTCGCAAGACACTTGCGCACGTACACTCATCCTATCTCTTCGAGCACGACGGTACGACCTTTGAGCACGACGATACACCGTCACAGCACGACGGCACGACCTTTGAGTACGACGATACGGCGTCACAGCACGACGGTACGACCTTTGAGCACGACGATACAACGTCACAGCACGACGGGACGACCCTTGAGCACGACGATACGACGTTCACAGCACGACGGGACGATCCTTGATCACGACGATATGACGCTCACAGCACGACGGGACGACCCTTCAGCACGACATTACGACACCTTGCTTATGATAGCTTTGCTTTTGACAATGACCCTTAAATGATGGTCGGGGGTCAAACGTCAGTTCGTCATAACCACGGGGTCGTCCCGTTGTGTTTCAGGGTCGTACAGTCTTAATCAGGTCGTACCCTTGTATATAAGGGTAGTGTTCTTCTAACCAGAGGTCGTGACGTCGCCTTCGGGAGAAAATGGGGTTTGGGTTAGGGTTGACATGTCATACCTTCACAATACTGGAGGAACATGCCCCCGTTGTCAGCTCGTAACACTTAAGAGGAGCTTGTGTTCTTACCTCATTGCACATATGTAGTTAGGAGTCGTCACAAACAATGATTTAGAAGGGGAAAAACGTTAAAAAAGAAAAAGAATTGCATATTCGCTCAACCTCTGAACTTCTTTCTTGGGAACTTCTGCATCTCTGGAGGCTACACCCCACGCAGGAGCAGGGAAATGGTGACTCCCTTGAAATGAGGATCCCCTCGACGAGGCTGTAGTCCCGTCTTCACCACTGTGGACAAGACAAGCCTCTTCGAAGGGGACGTTGCCCGCTATGTAACCAATTACAAGGCGGAGTACTGTAACACCTTATACTGTACCGTCATCAGGTACAAACAATTTACAGTTGACTCTTGAAAGGTAGTTAGCGGTAGAAAAGAAAAAGATTAGTATCAACATAAACATATTGGAAAAAGTAAATATATAACATTTTTTTTTCTGGGATGGAAGAGCCTTTCAAACATCGCCAATTGTTGTGTGTATGTTTGTGTGTGTGTCAGACTTATAAGGCTTACGGTTCCATAAGTATAGACAAAATGAGGTGGGGCTTTGCTGTTTCTTTATAATCATTTATTAAGTTTGGGTTTCTGAAAATATTATATGTATATATAAAAAAGAGAAAAGATTCGGAGGGGTTATACGACAACAGAGTTCGAACCATTTCAGAAGGTTCGAACGTGAAGCACCGAAACAGATTCGAATCTTGTGTTGAGATCACTTAACATTATTAAGCCTGAAGCCTTAAGAGTTCTCGTCGTCTTAAAATTATGTACAATGGACTTTTGATTCATATGTTTAAAAAGATTGAGCACAAATGTTAGGTAATGTTCTTATAAACATAGAGAACTGGGCTCTTGGAGCCAAGTTTATTCCTGAGTATTCGAAACCTTGCTGTCGGAACATCGAAGCGATTCACTTTCCACAGACGTGGCGCGATTGGGTTTTATGCTATTGCAAGCAGTTAGTTTTGTGAGGCTTGTTTGCAGTCACTGGTCTTCACCGAGACGAAACGCTTCACTTCAGTGATCCGAACTGTGACCTGTTCACTGGAGTGGTTCGGCTAGTGACCACAGCACGTATGGTTCACATGTGGTTCGGTGTTTCAGTTCCACGTTACGTTTTTTTAGTTCAGAGGCGTAGCTAAGCTGCGGATTCATCCTCCCTCACCTCTTGTTTGCTTTCCAGTGTTTAGGTTAGGTTGGGTCTCACTTCCAGGTTCTTCCAGTAAAGGTTTCCGTTACGTACGAGGGGCCGATGTACACTGTAGCTGCTGGAAGAACCTGCGAATGAGGTCAGCCGGGAGGATTCGACGCGCCTCAGCCAGTATGTAGGGATCTTCACAGTTGGCCAGACGGGTGAAAGTCTTCTCGATGAAATCCAGACGCTCAGCATCTTGCACCGATGACGTGTTGACCGGGTCGCTGGTTTTGCGGGTCCTCCTGTCGTAAGAGGTTGGACCGTTGCTTAGAAGACCTTCGTGTCTCTCTCTCAACCCGTTTACCAAGCTTTCTCTCGCCCTGTCGCACACCAGTCGAATCCCTTCCATCAGAATCCTCTGCGCGTCTACCCCGTCGTGTCTTGGCACCTGGGGCGTCAGTTCGACGTGTTGGAGAAGATCTACCAGTTGGCGGGCTTCCTGCTGGCTGCTGATCAGCGTCCTCAGTCGTTCAGGACCTGCCTGGGGGCCGTAGGTGGCCCTCAGGTACCGAGAGAGGAGGGTGACGTAGTGGAGCCTGCCCTGCTCTGCTGCGTTGGGGTCCGCCAACCCTGGCTCCGGGTAGAAGAGGGAGAGCACCTGCATCAGGATGGCCACCGTCTGGTCGGAGAAGACCGGGGAGTAGGTCGTGTAGAAGCGCATCACGTACACGAACTGTTCGTGGGAGAGGAACTGCCTGATCGTGCTGGCCGACATGACCGGGTAGGTCTTCTCGTCGCTGCCGTTGCGGTTCTTCCACGTGTAGTCCTTGATGTCGATGAGGTGCGCCCCGGTGAAGTAGGTGCTCATGGCCACCGCCACGTGCAGGAGCTTCAGTCGGTCGCTCTCCGCCAGGCTCCTGTAGAGTGGGGTGCTCACCAGGAACCTGGCCCTCCTTTGGATGAAGCAGGTGTACAGCTTGCTCAGCTCCTCCGATCTGATCATCCCCTCCCCGACCGGCAGAGACTTCGCGTCGAACGTCGACGAGTACGATTTCTGGAGCTCTCTGATCTCCGTGTGGTCTCTATGCCCGAGGTGAGCCTCCAGATTCGCTTCCAGACCCTCCTGGAACGTGGGAGTGACTACCCTGCAAGACAACGCGGGGTCTCTGACCTCCGTGTGGTCGCTGTGCCCAAGGTGAGCTTCCAGACCTCCTTCCAGACCCTCCTGGAACTTGGGAGTGACTACCCTGCAAGACAACGCGGGGTCTCTGACCTCCGTGTGGTCGCTGTGCCCAAGGTGAGCTTCCAGACCTCCTTCCAGACCCTCCTGGAACTTGGGAGTGACTACCCTGCAGGACAACGCGGGGTCTCCAGCACTATGCAACCTGGAAATGCCGGAGGCGGAGGGGTTTGTTCCACCGCCGGAGCTGCCTTCGGGGTGTTCTTCGGCGGCGGTTGGGTCTGGCTGCTGCATCGTTGGCCATGGTGCCACAAGGCTTCTCCTACATGGACTGAGGCTCCTGGCCGATGCATGGGGGACTGACGAAGGGCTTGGATCGACCCTCGGAGTGTGGTTGGCACGGCTGGGGTTGGCAGTAGGAGTACGGCGTATGGTCAGGTCATGGTGACGGCTCTTTAAGGATGTATGGCTGACGGATGGGCTGGGGACGGTCGTTACTCCATGGCTGGCGGACGGGTGGTGGTGGAACGCCGTGGGAGAGTGGCTGGTGGACAGGGCGTCCCTGAACGCTGCATGACGTGTGTTCATGGCGCTGTCATAACCGCCGTTGGGGGTGTGTCTGTCCACAAACGCACCCCACGGCTTAAGGCCTCTCGCCTGGCTGTACTTGACCTGCCTCAGGACGGTGCTGGGGGTCTGGGCGAGCCCGCGAAGCGGTCCCTCCCACGATCCCAGGCTACTATCCCCATGGCCCAAGGCGAGGCTAGGAGGACCCTTAGCGAGGCTAGCACCGCCCACAAGATGGCCGGCATAAGACGACGCAGCGTGAACGTTCTTACCATAGATGGGGTTCTGGGTATGGAGGCGTTCGTGAGAACGGATGGATGCGAGTCTTTCCAAACGGCGATGATGGTCGAGCGGCGGCAGAAAGGCGCGTCCGGACGCCTCGTCCTCTCTCTTCGCCAGCGACACCTCCATCCCGGCGCGCAGGCAACCCGCAAACCTAAAATATAAACACACGTTAAGGAAAAGGCAATGTTAAACCCATCATTGATCTGTTTACCTCATTAAAAGTGTATTTGCCTCATTAAAGTTATAGTTAATCGTTCCTCTCACTCTTATGATTTATTTTGCCTCAAAGTTATAATTGTTCCTCATGCTATTAATAAGTTTTTAAAGTGTTAAACTAAACTCTAATTACAAAATATCTTTGCTTTATTAAGTTTTATGTCATAGGGCTTTAATTTTATTGAGCTAATATTAATTTCATCGATTTTACGTAAATTATTAAATTCATGAAATTCGCATGAAATAGTTATTGACAATATATTCGTCTTTTTGTCATATAATTTGCCGTAAATTGATTACATGGCTTCGTGTGATCGGACTTCTGGAGGTGGTAACACACTGCGGACGGGGAAGACATTCATTCCCACCCACCTCAAAGGAAGCCAACTTATCCTGCTCCCGCATTGGAGCGCAGAGTGGAAGCCCAAGAATGGGTTCTAGGGTTTCATAACTGATCAAGTAACTGATTAGTTTTATTTATAACCCAACCACTACAACTAGAACAGCCTCTAGAAAGACTCCGCCGTAAACACGATGGGACGACCCTAGAGCACGACGGTACGACCCTAGAGCACGACGGGACGAGCCAAGAGCACGACGGGACGATCCTAGAGCGCGACGGTACGACCCTAGAGCACGACGGGACGATCCAAGAGCACGACGGGACGATCCTAGAGCGCGACGGTACGATCCTAGAGCACGACGGGGCGATCCTAGAGCACGACGGTACGATCCTAGAGCACGACGGTACGATCCTCGAGTACGATGAGACTATCCTTGAGCACGGCTATACACACGACCCTTAGGCATGTTGGCGTAGTTATTTTACCGACAGGAGATGGGATAGGCAATCCTGTTATGACAAACTATAAGGGTTAATCTACCAATACAGATGACAAGGGCTAGGCAGCCTAGCCATATGAGATTAGGGCTAGGCAGCCTAGCCATATGACAGTGGAAACTCTTATCCACCCATAAGGCAAACAAAGAGGCCTAAGAGGAAAAAAAAATCGAGAAAAGTTTTTTATAGCTGTCCTTTACGTAGAAAAAGGTTCAAAAATCATAAAAAAAATTCCCCCATTTTCGCCTGGTTTGTCTGAACAACCAGATGGTAATTCGAATTACTGATGGAGAGAAATGCACGGGAATAATTGTTTTATTTTCTATTTTCAAACCATTAAATACTTATATGAAAAATGGAAAACCGATTGGTCGAGACCCTGCCAACCCTTCGGAATATGTAAGCTCTAACACTTCATTAGCTTCAGTTCACTGAGTATTCTAATAACCACTACTTAATTATCATTGAAAACTTAAGTTACACGATTACAGTGGAATGAAATTGGTCAGTGACATTGAACCAGTGGAAATTCACCAGTTTTATTCTCTAATAATATATTTCTAAAGCAACATAGCAGAGAATTCCCCTCATGTGAATGAATTCATATTCCGGAAGGTTTAGTAATATAAACTTAACAAAATCATTACCGAGTAACCATTTCGAGAGATAAACAGAACAATTACAAAATTATCCAAATTTTGGGGCAACGAATGTGGAGAAAAAAAAAAAGCAAAACTTTTAAAAATAGAAAAATGAAGGACAAGAAAAGCAAGCTACCTTTGGTGTGGACTGGTGGTTACTGGGGCGTGGCGAGTTAACCGTAGAGGACGCTAACGAGATCCCTAAGGAGTTTGAGTGAAGGGTGAGTAAGGGAAATGGTACACCGAAGTACGATGACTAGTGCTCGTGTGGGAAGGACGAGTGGCGTTCAGCGGCCAAGCCTGATATGACGCACAGCTGCCAGATGTCGCTGTGGCCCATCCATTTATTACCCGATTCATACGATATTCGAAATTGGAGAGGAATTACGCTACCTATTTTCTTTTTGGTCGTTTTGTGGGTGTCACATAGTTTTTTTTTTTTTTTTTTGCTCGTCCTTCCGTCCTTTGGAGTGCAGTTGAGTTGGGACACATTGTTATTAACGGATAAACCTTCGCTTGCCTTATCTACCTCGCATTAATCAACCTATAACGTTATATGCCAAGATGACGAAGCGGTCCTGTCCCTTATCGCTCTTATCAACAATAACCCTCATGTTATCTTTTTTTTCCAGTCTGGTCCCCGAGCGCTGAAATCATACAGGTTATTATGACCGACAAAAAGGGAAATTATTCTAGAATAGAATATGAAGTCAGGAAAAATTTAAGTGTCATTTTAACCTACTGATGTTTGGATCTGAAAAAAGAAAAAAAAAGATTTAAACGAATATTCAAGTGGACGATAGAAGATGCATTTTTAACCCGATTTTATTGAGCCATTGATAGTAGATCTGCTGTGTCAACATTACATTGGTTCTGGTAGGTCAATTTTATGAGAGGGGGTTTTGGATTGCCTTACGTGACCTTGTGGCGCGACAGTGTAAATTGCTTTGTCTCGTAGACCCCAAACGGAAAATTATGTGGACTGTCTTCGAGCAGGAGTTAACGTGACCTATGTTGCTTGAGGGGTGGACAGAAAAGGCACTGGTGGGTGGGAACCCAGTCCTGGGAAATAGTTATGATTATTGTTATCATTAAAAAAAGATAAAGATCTTGCTACTTCTGTTGAATGAGGGTGTAAACAGGGCACAAGAGGTGAGGGTGAAGATAGATGAAATTATTCAAGAATTTCGAAGGTAGTGGAAAAACCTCTTTCTTTTTTTCTTAGCAATGGTCAGGATGTAGATGTTCGGAGAGACATGAGGACATAGACTTGTGAATTGAATTGTAAAGCTCAGCTGTGAATGGAAGAAAGTGACTGGGGTCAAGGGTACTTGGTATGCGGGCCCCATAGATTGTAACGTGATGACCGTGGAAAACGTCCCTCTGTGTTCGTTCTGTACATGTCTATATGTTGTTTTGTTCTGTACTTGTTATCTTCAGGTGTGCTGTTGATTTGCTGTCCTTGTAATGTGTGTTTGTTTGTTGATTAGATTAGTGTGATTGCACGTTCCTGTATCATGAAGTGATATATATATATATATATATATATATATATATATATATATATATATATATATATATATATATATTCCCAATACCTTTGACAGTTTTCGAAAATGAATTTGGAATTATTACCTATGTAGTCATTACTAAAGAAGGAAGGGTGGTTATATACAAGCGTGATGCACTATTATTATCATTATTATTACAGATATATATATATATATATATATATATATATATATATATATATATATATATATATATATCCTTATCCTCCTTTATTCATTCTGCCCTGCCGCCGTCTCCCGCGTTAGCGAGGTGGCGCAAGGAAACAGACGAAAGAATGGCCCAACCCACCCACATACACATGTATATACATGCACGTCCACACACGCAAATATACATACCTATACATCTCAACATATACATATATATATATATATATATATATATATATATATACACACACACAGACATATACATATATACACATTTACATAATTCATACTGTCTGCCTTTATTCATTCCTATCGCCACCCCGCCACACACACACACACACATATATATATATATATATATATATATATATATATATATATATATATATATATATATCGATGTCAGTAGATCTCAGCATAAGTGACTGTTTTACGCTACAGTAGTACAGAGAGTATTTCAATGGCGGTAATCATAACCACAATGATTTCATTTGCCTGCATACGATGAAGGACAGTCATTCTTTATCTGACACTTATCGGACAAGTATGAGATACTCACTCTTTTCGGAACCCGAGAGAGAGAGAGAGAGAGAGAGAGAGAGAGAGAGAGAGAGAGAGAGAGAGAGAGAGAGAGAGAGAGAGAGAGAACTGACCTGCACGCCTGGCAGCTCCGTCGTGACGCCACAGTTATCGTACAGTGATGGTTCTTCCCGCACACGAAGTCGGCGAAGGCGTTGTTCAGCACGGCTCTCCTGAAGAAGGCCTTGCAAGAGTCGCAGGCCAAGCCACCGAAGTGCAGGGAGCGGGCCAGGTCCCCACACACCGCACATGCCTTCAAAAAAAGATAATAGAGAAAAGTGAGACAAGGAAAGATGGGCATTTTTCCCGAGGCTTAGGTAAAAAAAGATTCATGGAGATGGGTTTGAGTCATGGATACGAGATGTCTTCATGTCTGTCTCATCAGTTTATGGAGGAGTGTGGAAGTTGTTTGATGAAGATTAGCCTGCGTCCAGGATGTACGATGTCTCTGTGGCAGTTTAATCTGTTGGTAAAAGGAAGAGGGTGAGTGGCTGTCGGTTAAGGTGGACCAAAGTCACAGGTGTATAATATCTACTTTGCTTTTCTTTTGTTTGTAGGCGAGATGGTGAGGCTATGATAACTTTCAGCATCGCACGAAAGATAAAAACGTATTTCAAAGGAAAAAAAAAATCATATGTAGCTGGAAATTCATATTTTTCGGGAACCACAGTTTGGGTAAACAGATCCATCCCTCTATTACTGGAAGTTCTAGTAACTCTTGAAAGGCAAAATGAAAAAAAATCTCAAAAGAGGAGAACATCAGAAAAGTGTTCAGTCTACAGATCTCTTTTAAGATATTACAAGGCATTAACAGAATCAGCATTGTTCGAGGTTGGGAGGGTCGTATTTTTTTTTTTAGAGTACCTCATACTACCCCTTATGTCTGCACTCAAGTGACCCCCTGCCATCAAACTGTTCTGGGAAGTCGAGTATATTATACCAGACCCATTTCCAAGTGTACATCTGTAAACTTATTATTTTTAAGAGGATTTAAACCTCTAGCGAGAGAAGTATAGTATCCAAATTTGCTAAATTCCTTATACTCACCTTCCTGGAGATCACTTTGACCTGATGGTTACTGTATCATCCTATGATAGAATGATATCGACCACAATTTATGGGTTTTTTTTTTAGGAGAGATACGCGGCAACTTCTCTGCACTGCCACTGATCCACATAACAACACCGGATTCTTTCACTCCCAGTGATCCAATCGCCACAACTAAATCCTTTTACCGATCCACTCACAACCGCCCAATCCTTTCACCGCCAGGGGCCCAGTCACTCACCACACACACACACCCCACCCCTAACCCAATACTCCATAACCCAATCACAACCCCAGGTAACCAATTTACCACACGCAGGTGGCTGTGTAGCATTGCACTGCCGTTGTCCAACACCATCCAATCCACACATATACCACTTAATTACGACTGTCGTAACTCATCACCCCTAACATCAGGGTTGTTTGAACATCTTACGGACGATAGTGAGGGAATTTCCCCTCCTGCTGGAGGCTTCAGTGCAAGTAAAAAAAAAAAAAGGTCTTTGAAGGGCCTTACATATGCCCTGATGGCGTGTATGTCTCTATGGGTCATCCCTTGTCACTGACGAGGTGAATGACCCCCTGACTGTTGATAGGCCTAGAGCCCATATGATCAAAATCTTGAAGTGTTAGATCCTCCATATATATATATATATATATATATATATATATATATATATATATATAATATATATATATATATATATATATATATATATATATATATATATATATATATATATATGTATATATATATATAGATATATATATTCCTATGGGTCCACGGGGAAAATGAAACACGATAAGTTCCCAGGTGCACTTTCGTGTAATAATCACATCATCAGGGGAGATACAAGAAATATAAGTCAGTTGATATATATATATATATATATATATGCATATATATATATATATATATATATATATATATATATATATATATATATATATATATATATGGAGGAGGCACATGTAAGTAGGTCAGACACAGAATTATAATTAGATAAATGTAGAAACACATATATTCCACCTCCACTAAGTGATACAAATTGAATAAAAATATCCCTATGTATTCGTAATTTACTTACGTTCAATCTGTAAGCTAATTGAATTTATTAGTGAGACTCGTCCTCCAGCCACACACACACACACACACTCCTATACCACAGGGCTCACAGACAACACTGACATACTCTCCCCTGTATCACTGTTTACAGTTTTTCCTCCAGTGAGCTGCTCAGAGTCTCCTACCCACTCAGGACGTAATGATCCAGACCTCTCCGTCCATCATGTTATGACCCCTCCGTACAGCTAGCACAGTCACACAGCACCGACACAGCCACAATACTTGGATATCACGAACCCCTTAAAGGCTTATGGAGTTTATACGGTTGTCTGATAAGTCTTCACCCACATGACCTCCTTCATGTTACTTACATTATCCTTCTATACATTTAACTATCCTTCTATATATTTCACTATCCTTCTATACATTTCACTATCCTTCTATACATTTCACTGTCCTTCTATACATTTCACTATCCTTCTATACATTTCACTGTCCTTCTATACATTTCACTATCCTTCTATGCATTTCACTATCCTATACATTTCACTATCCTTCTATATATTTCACTATCCTTCTATACATTTCACTATCCTTATATACATTTCACTATCCTTCTATACATATCCCTACATTATAGATCTCGAACGTAGTGACTATATAAAGGAAAGTGTTCTTTCACTATACTTCTCGTTTTGAATTACTCTCAATTTTTTTTTTTATAAAACCCTTTGAAAGAGCTCTGTCGTTTCAGCACATCTCGTGGAAAATCGTTCGTCTAGTTTACGACCCCCTCGAAAGGAAAAAAAGTCTTCAATCTAATTTGCATACGCCTTCAACA
Organism: Panulirus ornatus; assembly: GCF_036320965.1. Classification (NCBI taxonomy): domain Eukaryota; kingdom Metazoa; phylum Arthropoda; class Malacostraca; order Decapoda; family Palinuridae; genus Panulirus; species Panulirus ornatus. The sequence continues at coordinate 2,252,602 of NC_092296.1, forward strand.
TTGATTTGCATGCTTTGATATTTTACTCGTTCATTTTTAACTGAATGACCCCCCCTGAATTTTAGATCAAGGAACAGCTTTGTACTGAAGACCTTGTCACTCCCAGAGAAAATGATGATTATGTATATGCGATTACCTATTTGTGTTGTAACTAGGAGAGAGTTTGATGTTTAAAGTTGTCCTTCAAGTACTTAGAATATTCACTTGAGCCAAGATCTCGTATGTTAGGGACCTTTCAACAAACACACATTATCTAGTTGTACTTTGGGACTTAAGTATGTAGCGTTAGTAGGTGTCTTGAGGAAGAAAACGGGAGTGGGTCCTTAACTTACCTTCCTCTTAAGTCGGATTTCTTCTTCCGCTTCCTCCTTCGTCGGGTAGGAATACCCTGTAGGAGGCGGTGTAGGGGCCTTACCGGGCGGCGTCGAGGGAGGCGTGGTGAGCGGCGGGGTGCGTTGGGAGAACGGCGAGGTGGAGGGCGTGGTACGTTGCGTCGGCGGGGAGAGGGAGGGCGATGGGGGGGAGTGCGTCGCGAAGAGCGTCGAGGGCATGGGGAGGAGCGGAGGTGGGGAGACGCGTCGCAAGGCCCTTGTCCCTCCGTGATAATGCGAGGACGACTTGACGTGCTTCGACGGCAGGGACGACGCTGCCGCTGGAGGCGAGGTCGTTGTCCGCAAGCGCCGGAGACATCGGCAGCAGCGGCGGTGGTGACCTGAAGGCCACAGACCGAGACCCCGAGACTTTGGTCGTCTTCGTCCTGCTACCGTCTCCACGACGGGTCCAAGACGGACCCGTCCCTCTCCCAGGCGAGGAGGAGGAGGTCCTACTCCTCCCGTCTTCGACGGGACTCCGCCGATGCTTCCCGCGAGACTCCTCGTCTTCCCCGATCAGCATCCGGTGAGCTTGGGAAAAAAGGTCCTCGCCGTGGGAGACAAGGTCCTCGCCGTGGGAGACAAGGTCCTCGCCGTGGGAGACAAGGCCCTCACCGTGGGAGACAAGGCCCTCACGGTGGGAGAAAAGGCCCTCGCCGTGGGGAAAAGGCCGCCATGCTGAGGCCCTCGGGCACTGCTCGGTAAGGGTGTTGTACGCCGCCCCAGACATCACGAGGACGTTGGGATTCGACACCAGGATCGAGTCCCACTCCCAGAGAATACCTTGGTGAATTCTAGACTTCGTGAACGTCGGGGCTGTGTGTCCTGATTAGAATTCAGCGACTTGGGGACTTGTTCAGTTCGGAGCTTAACAGCACCTTCTCCTGGGGCCCTCGGGGATGTCGAAGAAGTCCGCTTCCCAACTTAACTTCTGGGTAATGCCAAGACTTGGTGATGTCAGATTGCTGATCTGTAGACTAAGTTTACACCAGGATGTCACTTGGCAAGAACTTGGCGGACCACAAGGCAGATTTGATGGTGTTAGAACTTAATGTAAGTGACGTCAGAACCCAGTAGAACTGATAGACGATGCGGCTTAGAACTTTGTGATTATCGGAACTTGGTGTTGTGTTTCTTGTACTTGGTGATGATAGAACTTACTAATGGCTACGTTAAGAGTTCCTTAGAGAGTTAGAACTTAGTTGTGACGGGCTCTGGCGACGTTCGAACTTTGGCGACGCTCCGGCCTTGACCCCACAGAACTTTGTGACAGATCTTGGTGAAGTCAGAGCTTGCTAAAATCAGGGATTGGCAACATCTGATCTGGCCTGCGACAGAGAACTGCAGCATCGCAAGAAATTGGCTTTGGCAACACTGGAACCTATGACTTCACCACTTAGGGGCGGTTGAAGTCAGTGACTTCAGCTCAGAGTGATATCCAAACTTAGTGACTTCGACACTTGGTGACGTCTAAACTTAGTGACTTCAACACTTGGCGACGTCCAAACTTAGTGACTTCGACACTCGATGGCGTCCCAACTTGGTGACTTCAGCTTTAGTTGACGTTGGAACCTGGTGACTTCAGCACTCGGTGACATCGGAAGTCTTACCCGCAACAGAACTCTGTTGGTGACCCGGGAACCGTCTGCAAAACGATAAATAGTAATTACCACAAATTACTTTAATAGATCATATAATACCACACAAAAAAATAATCTCCAAGTGTCGGTTAAGAAAAGATTGAAACAAAATTGTCTTGTATTTTTATGATAGACTGTAAAAAGATTGCAAGATTCGTTTGATTGTATGATCTTGCTGTTTACCGTAGTACGATTATACACATCCCGTAGGGTTAAGGAAGTCATGGATGAGATAATAAATAATGGGACTTGTACGTTTACTAACGCGATGTATATGCTAATGTGCCAGATGTCATAAATTCCTATACTTCACAGACTTCTAGCACACTTGTAGAGCATCATAGATGTAAAGTAAACCGAGATGAATGACAGCAACCGCTTTCTTATCGTGTCTTAAATCCATTATTCTTAAGAGAGTAGATATGTTAAAGACACCCCAGCTATACTCGCCGTTTTCTGTGGATGAGCTTCTCAATTTCGTCTGCGTTTCGAACACATACATTCCTGTTCTCTGAAACTTGTACTCTGTAACTTGTTCTTTGTTCTCCTTCGACAAAACCGCATTTTTTTTTTTTTGTTTTTTTATGAAATGTGTATTACAATTCGTGCTTGAAATTTGTTAGATATTATATTCATTGTATTAGCATAGGCGTTGCCCCCACTGAATATTTTGAAGCATATATATATATATATATATATATATATATATATATATATATATATATATATATATATTATCCCTGGGGATAGGGGAGAAAGAATACTTCCCACGTATTCCCTGCGTGTTGTAGAAGGCGACTAAAAGGGGAGAGAGCGGGGGGGCTGAAAATCCTCCTCTCATTTTTCAATTTTCCAAAAGAACAGAGAAGGGGGCCAGGTGAGGATATTCCCTCAAAAGGCCCAGTCCTCTGTTCTTAACGCTACCTCGCTAACGCAGGAAATGGCAAATAGTATGAAAAATATATATTGGCATGATTCACGACCTAGCGAAAGTTCGAGAGAACCAGAAAACATGCCAAACCAAAGTTGTCTTTCCATTAGTTTCACTTCTCACTTATCGTATATGGCGAGGTAATACCTCAGCGCAAAAGGTGGGGTGGGAGGGGGGGGGGCACTGCTGAGGTGGTATATTCTCTCAGGGTCTTGACGATGCGAGTTGGGTAAGAATACACACGAGACACTCCTGAACTTGAGCGAGTGTGTGTGTGTACCTATGATGCCAAGTGAACCGGATGAAGAACTGGTTTTGCCCGAGGGTGGAGAAAGATGTGAATTACAAAAAAAGAAAAAAAAGAAAAAAAAAAACCCAACTTCCAGCTTGCTGTATGCCTTCTTCACTTTAGCCCCGAAGCTAAAGTGGTTTGTGGCGCGGTTAACGGGCGTTCCCGAACAAGTCAGGATTACTTGAACAACAGTATGTGACAGGTCAAAGGTCGCAGAAGGGTGAGGAAGAATCGCAATATCGTTACGACTTGGTCGCATGTCAGTGGCGACGTACATTGGGTTAGAAGGTAAAGATATCTAGATGTCATATTTCATTAGTACGTCAAAATGGTCATTTAAGTCGTTAATTCTGTGAGCACGACGGTACGGCCCCTAAGCCTGACGGTACGAGCCTTGAGCACGACGGTACGACCCTTGAGCACGACGGTACGACCCTTGAGCACGACGGTGCGACCCTTGAGCACGACGGTGCGACCCTTGAGCACGACGGTACGACCCTTGAGCACGACGGTGCGACCCTTGAGCACGACGGTGCGACCCTTGAGCACGACGGTACGACCCTTGAGCACGACGGTGCGACCCTTGAACACAACGGTACGACCCGTGGCTGTGGTCAGAGGCCAAGGCATCTCTATAAACATCGTGCTCAAGGGTTATGCCTCGATATTCCAAAACATCGCTACTTCGAAACATCACAAATCCTAACCTAACCTAATCAAAACCTAACCTAATCAAACCTAATCAAAACCTTGGGATCTAACCATCATTTTAGGCTAGTTAGCCATTATTTCTCTTTTTAACAAAGGCGCGTTGCAGTTAAAAAATGTTCGGTTCCATGATGTTTCGGAATACAGTGATGATGACCCCCAGAGTCTCGAACTTTCCTGGTGTCGAACCCCCTGGATTTTCATAACTGGTTCTAACGGTCTACGTCTTGTTGTAACAGTGAAATACAGCCTGGCGGTGCGCGCGCTTCGGAATGTCAGGTAGGCTTGGCTAGGCTGGAGAGAGAAAACGAGGGTGTGTGTGTGTGTGTGTGTGTGTGTGTGTGTGTGTGTGTGTGTGGCAAAGCTTCGGTTAACGTTAATTCATCGTGTCTTGTGTCAGTGGCTCAGCTCGAGTCGATGAATACCGTAGGGTAAACTAGATTTGGAGAGAGAGAGAGAGAGAGAGAGAGAGAGAGAGAGAGAGAGAGAGAGAGAGAGAGAGAGAGAGAGAGAAAATTCAGGCACATACACGAGAAGTAATGATGAACACGTATGCTTTTCACAGTGGGTTTATCTACATACATAACCCCCCCCTCCCTCCTGCACAACGGCCCGTTACAACAGTTGTATTCCTTAGATACACAGTCACCATTCCATCCCTCTCCCCCCCTCAACACCATATATATATATATTGTAGACGAGTTATCTATTTTCTACGGGAATAAAACTTCTCCAGTTTGGCTAAGCCGGAGACGATTTCTCCACCATCTGTCTTCACTTACATTCTTCACCACCAGCAGCAACAGTACTTCAAATGGAGCACAATGTGTTGTTGAAGGGAATGCAGCGCGTTAACAAACATGGCGAGGCTTGCACAGTGGTGGCCACCATGTTGATGTGCTAGGGTATACTAAAGAAATGTTCAGTGTCTTGTTCGTCTTATATATATATATATATATATATATATATATACACGGTCCCAGGAGTTCGTTCTATCTTTATAAATCTCACGCAGCACCCAGGAAGTCGGCCACTTCCACATGGAAGGTCATGAAGCGTTGTGTGATACCCCTTTGATTATGTGTATTACAGGGAGAGAGTTTTATACTTGTGTTGCCCCGGCTCTTCACCTTGTACACACACACACACACACACACACACACACCCTAGGGTCTAGCTATGCCCATTTTAACAACCAGCCCTTCAAGCAGTGGGTTGATATATAGTAGTTGTGATCTCGACTATCGTATTTAATACCCTCACAAGCTTTGTAGGGCATCTAGAAAACTTCCATGTACTTGCCTGAGCAAGGGGAGTGTACAGGGAAGGCTACAAGGATCTCGTTTCTGCTTTAGAAATCTGCTGACATCTTAGTTACAATGCAACAAGCACACCAGCCCCAGCCTACTTCAGGATGAAGCTATTTAGTATTTACTGCACCACAAGCGCATCACTACTCTGGCCCATATATATATATATATATATATATATATATATATATATATATATATATATATATATATATATATATATACATATATGACTGAAGTTATCCCAACATTTTCTCCTTACGTAAGGCTTAGAAAAAAGAAAGGCAGGTTTCTTCACAGCGACGCAATGTGTTGATCACTCTTGTATATTTATTTTCAATGCTAAGTGTTCTAAAGAGTCTTCATCTTATGGTCAGTGTGTTTTGACTCGTGCTTCCATGTAAGGCAGCAGGCCGTCGTCCGCCGCTCGGGAGAAGCGTAGACAAGCTCCCTTCAACCCTTCATCGCGGTCTATGATCTTCAAGTGTTACTTGTTTCACTTTAAAGTCTATTTACCGTTCCCTCATGATGTTATGTATATAAACTAGTCATTAGGGGTTTTATAATCAGTAGATTCATCGCGATACACATTCATGCTAAGGTGATTCATGACGATACAAATTTATGATGGAGTCACTGCGATACACAGTTTGTGGACACGGAGGGAGGGAGGGAGGAGGAGGAGGAGGTCGGGGTCGGGTTCGAGAAAGCAAGTGGTGGTAGGGAACAGCAGGAGCAGCAGCAGCTTGTACTCACTCACCCCCAAAACCTTCTCTCCAAGTTGCCAAGTAGGACGTTTAAGGCCGGGAGCGTGACTGGTCCCTTGCTTTATTACTTCTTTCCCAGCGTATTCCAAGAAAGTCTGGTTCATCATTTTACGATATTCTCCCCCCATCACACAAGATAGGCTAAGAGGATTTCCACCATTACACGGAGGTCAGTAAGTTTGGGCAATCTCAGGTGCTAAGCTGAGGGAGGGAGGAGGCTCAGAAGTGGGCCCCCTAGACCTATTTAGGAATCATCCCACGTAGCCGAATGTATTTGAAAAGTGATTTAATAGCATGATTGGGGGAGTGTCTTATAACTCATTGTGGACCAGGAAGATTAGGTTATTTTGATGATATTTTTTGCCATCTTGGAATGTTTCAGATCTTGTTTCGTTACATACCTCAACTGGTTGTATTTTGTGTTGTAATTTTGCGATTGATAAGTTGAAGAGAAATCGGCTAAACAAAGGCATTTGCGTATTTAGATAATGGTTTACTGGAACATTATTAATCATAATAATAAAAGAAAACGTTTCCTTATTGATTTACGACTATATACGACTGTCTGGAGATTTACGACTCTTCCTCTAAAAAATTTTTTATGACTACATAGTACACTTTATTCATTTTTTTTTTTTTTCAGGTGAACGATGGTGGTAGTGAATATATGGTCTGGATTTCCACCGTTTCGCAATACCATAATAGCCATACGGCGGCATCTTACGCAAATACGATCGTACAACGGACGTGGTTTGAGGTACGTATTGTTATGCGTGAATACTAACCATCTGTTAGGTCTTTAGGAAAAAATCCAGCTTTAAATAGTTATTTCGTGACACATCGTAACGCACCAGCAGTGTTAAAGCGGAATAACAGAAACTTATCTAAGACTGCGTAACACATTATCGTACGATATACCACAAAGTAACATTCAACGCACTGTAACAAATACTGTCACTCTATATATGAAACATACTGTCACTTTATATGAAACATCCTGTCACTCTATATATGAAACATCCTGTCACTATATATAAAACATACTGTCACTTTATATGAAACATCCTGTCACACTATATATGAAACATATTGTCACTTTATATGAAACATTGTCACTTTATATGAAACATCCTCTCACTCTGTATATGAAATATACTGTACCTCTATATGAAACATACTTTCACTCTATATATGAAACATAGTCACTCTATATATGAAACGTACTGTCACTATATATGAAATAAACTGTCACTCTATATATGAAACTTTATTGATAATATAGGACATAGGCTCTCGGTAAGAAAAGTGTATGAAGATGATAGGTTTAAGAGTTGGGAATATATGTAAAATATATGTATACAAGTCTAGACCAATATATTAAGTGTTAAATAGACGATTTGGACAGGGTGGTAGTACTCCTAGACATTACTATGCATTATAACATAAAAGACCAACACAATACTACCCAGGACGTCTGAACAGGATATGATAACTAATGAAATGTAGAATAAAAACCGAAACACATCTGGAAGCGTAGTTTAATACAGTATGAACGGGTGTGAAACTTATCGTGTTTCATTTCCCCTTGGGCTCATAGGTGTGTGTATATATATATATATATATATATATATATATATATATATATATATAGTCCACGAGGAAATAAAGCGCGGTAAGTTCCCAAGTGCACTTTCGTGTAATAATCACATCATCAGGGGAGATACAGTAAAGAAGTGTAACGGTTACTTGGTATACCACGAAGAGACGTAGGTATATAAAACATTATTACCTCAATGTTCTGTCCTGGAGAGATACGCAATCGTACACCTTGGGTTTTTTTTTTTTTTTTTTTTTTTTAGGACATTACAAGTCATGCGGTAGAAGCTAACTTAAGAAAAAAAAAAAAGCGAAAAATGTTACTTGTCCACCATCTGCTGGGGGCGTCAGCCACGGAGCCCTTGTGTCGTGTGGGTTGTGGGGGGAAGTTATCAAAACTGATGCCCATGGCTTCCCCCTCATCAACCTCACCCTCAAATGTTATAAGAACTGCCGTTTTTTATTTTAGCATCTAGGGAAGTTGATGGGCAGACTATGCTAGAATTGATTGCTTCTAAGTGGTTGGTTATCGTTCTCACAACAGCAAGTAACAGCTTTTAAGTTTTTCAGGTAACATGCTTCCAAGCGCCCTTGACTTTTGTAAGAAATTTACCTGTTGTGTGACCACCCCACACGCCATATTCGGGCTTGTGCAACAGTCTTGCGTATCACATCCCAAAATAACGTACATGGCTCGATTCACAGTTAAAATTTGATTGTTACAAAATATTTTGATATTAACAAGAATTTTATTGACTCGCATCTTTTGATTACAGAATGTTTTGATTTTCACAAGTTAAAAATTTCACTGACTCGTTAATTTTATTTGATACACATTTCAGAAAATTTTACAGTTCACCCAGCTTAGTTAAAAAAAGTGGTTATAGGTACTAAAAAGTTAGCTTAGGATAATTCACTTTCGATAATTCGTTTTAAAGTTTACAGTAGATTTTGGTAAAGTTTGATCGTGTGTATTTACTCACTGAAATGCCTAGGGCAAAGATTATGATAGCAGCAAATATTGTTCAAGTATTGGGGATTCGATATTCATGTACAAAAATGTATATGAAATTCACAAAGGATTTAAAACGAGTTTTATGATTCTATCAACAGAGGTGGGCTACAGGCATGTATGTATTTGGGATTTCTTTTAGTCTATAAATGATCGTGTCCGGATATTAAATGTTTTGTGGGCTTGAATATTCTTATGATAAGAGGATGTGTAACTCATCCTTGTTGTGGAGGAAATAAGCAGCAACATGACAGAAAGAAACATATTAAAAGTCATCCTAGTTAGTACTTAAATTCCATGACACACAAGGTGACTATATGCCTTTGTGATCATAACAATGTTTTTCTCAAGCTCCGTCATGCATCTGCTGCTATTTTGCTCTTTGTAACCTCCACAAAAAGAGTTATTTTTTCACGAATAGGATAAGGGCTTCGTGGATGTAAAGTGATTAATTTGAGACATGGTTTTGTTTGGATGCTGTATCGTGATGGCTTGCCATGGGCCGTGCAAGGTAAAGATCTGTTGGTCCTCAAGCATTTTTCTCAAATACGAAAATGTAGGAAAACGACTCGATATATTGAATTAGAAATAAACTATTCGCATTTTTTTGGCATTTAAATTTTTTTTTTTTAGATACAATAGCTTAAGATTACTATAATTTCCTTGTACTTCGTCACTATTCTTATAACGCAAAAGGTGACATTCTCATTTTATATGTAGTTAAGCTTGTGCCTGAAAAATCATGCTTACAGTATTGTGAAGAAGAGTAGGATGACATTTAAGATGCCTAAGCTAATATCATTCAATTGGGTGTAGTTATGACAAAGGCTGAGTTAGTAACATGCGTTTAAAAGGCACCAGTCGATAAAGAGGACGAATAACGCAATGGCATTTATCTTTTAACATTATGTAACGGGTCTCGCCTTACGGAATAATGAGCACATCCTATATTTCATCGTATGAAACACTTGTCTAATAACATAAACTTTTCTACCCAACTGAGAGTGGATCTGTTTAAATATGGTTGCGTCTTTATGAAATACAGAACACCAGCTTTCTACACCATTAACAATATATGAACAGGATCTTCAACATGACGTAATTACCAATTAAGTGTCATCTAATTAAGTGTCAAATACGCAGTATATTTCATACGCCTAAGTATTGTGTAGCCATTACCTAGTTCATAATCTACCCTGATATATATACGTATTCAGCAGCAGTCATTCCTCCGTTTGTATGCTATTATGTACGGATTCATTAATCATTATTTACTTCATAAATTAAGGTAATTTAACATAACATCCACGGATTCTACTGTCAGCACGTATTAAGATAATCTAATCAAGCCTAGCACGTATGATTAAGAAAACTTAATCAAGCCTAGCACGCAAAAGATAACCTGATCAAGCCTAGCAACCTAATCAAGCCTAGCACGTATATAAAGAAAACCTAATCAAGCCTAGCACGCAAAAGATAACCTGATCAAGCCTAGCAACCTAATCAAGCCTAGCACGTATGATTAAGAAAACTTAATCCAACCTAGCACATACAAAGATAACCTGATCAAGCCCAACGCGTAGTGATTAAGTTAACCTAAGTAAGCCTAGCCTATTCGTAATGCTTCTTGTTATTTCATTATAAGGTTATTTTCAGTCAACATGTACAAACGTTTTTTTTTTTTTTTACTTTTGGCGGCTAATTACTTTAAATGATTATAGAAAAAAGTACATAAAGTCATCAAAGTAATAATGAAAGCAGAGCCGGGTACAGAATCGCGTAAATCTTATTTCACACCACAGCTTCAAGGAAATCCTGAGCTAAATTGCTTAAATGCCATTAAACTATTTACAGCTTACTTGCAAATTGCTTTAGCGAAACGAGGACAACTGCTAAACGCACACACAATATATATATATATATATATATATATATATATATATATATATATATAATATATATATATATATATATATATATATATATATATATATATATAAATATATATATATATATATATTTTTCATTCATGTACTTTAGATAGAAATACAGTACTTGATTTACGAATAAATGAATTATTGTACTTAGGTTTAAACGTGAGATTACACTGCACAAAGCTATGCAGTGTTGCAATGATAGAATATTTATGTCATTGTTTAGCATCTCAAAAGCGTATTTCAGTTTCAAATTCCATCATTATTCTTTTTGATGATTTTCATAATGACAGATGACCCCTGTTTTAACCGTACGAAAAAAGTTAAATTACTACTTTTGTTAAGGAATAACGAGGTAAGATAGTGTTTTAGGGCAAAATTATACTAAAAACACCCTTGGCAACCTTAAAACATCGTAGACAAGGAGAGGAATTCGTAAGCATTTGATTATGTTTATTTTCTCCATTACCTAGCTAATAACACATTAACTATCCGTTGCCATATTTAGAAAAAAAAATAACGGAATTATCCTCATAGTATATACGGTATTATACATATAAATAATACGTTCTTCATAACATTGTCCAATTTCGTGTTGGCGAAATTTATGAGCCTCGTATACATAAACTATAACAACTAATTGCCTAAAGAAAAACAGAATAAAAACATATATAAACCATACGAGGCTTCCTTTACCTCCAGTAAGCATACCATCGCATAAATACGCCAAAATTAGAAATACTCTCGGGGTACGTCCATCTCCTGCAGTCTCCCTAGAAATGCTGAAAAACGTATAATTTTCTCTCGTGAGAAACGACAGCGTGAGTCCTCCCGGAGGCGGAGACGCTCGTTCCCTTAGCTCATATTTCGCCCTTGAGGGTGGCGTCCCGCGGGAGTTTTATCGACGCCAGGTGCAGTGACCCCTCACACGGGACAGTGAACTCTCAAGTGACATTCTCCTGCAGCGGCGGACATGATCCTGGTTGGGGGTAGAAGACTTTTGGCAAGGTGGCGAACACGAGGTCTGACAGAGACACTGGCGCTTGTGGGGAGGTGATGACACCATCGAACTGGAATTGGAAGGTAATTACCTTTCAGCGTTATTTAGAGGGTGATTGATTGGTTACATTGAACGAGGAGGTCTGTAGCAATGAGAGGGTAGGAATAGATGGGATGGAAAAGCTCACTAGATAAGGCAGTGAGAGGAGGAGAGTTGACAGTCAACTTCGTAGTCATAGGAAAAAAAATGACTCAAGATGAATTTCACATTTAATGATGTTAACCGTTGGTTAGAGGCGTTGTCACTGTGGTATTACGAAGCACTCATTATGTGTGAGTGTTCCGATCAAAATAATTCCTAAATAGTAATGTAATATAAGCTTAAGGCTAAATAACGAGTTGGTAAACAAACAGGCTTCCGGGAACGTTTTTTTTTTCCAAGGATTACCGCAGTAAGTTGACTCTCTAAAATATATAATACTCGAAAATGCAAATTACATCAGACGATCATATGAAACACCGTAAATAACTGCTAACAAAAATTAAGTTAGGTACGAAAAGTATGCTGGGTTGGGATTTTTTTTTTTTTAATCTATGCAAAGTGGCATCAGAATATATTCCTAATTAAAAGTGATGGTAAATTTATGGTGTTAACGCCAATGTTGCTAATTATTCGCGAATGTATTACTGTATTCCTCGTCGGGTTTACTTAGACCTGCATCATCATCATCACTGGTAATATAACGACCTTGAAGATAGGTATTCAAGCATGACGGTAGAAGTGTATTGCGTGAATATTAATATTACTTAATGACGTACTCTGCGTGGCTCTTATTGAAGCGCCGACGTATACCCACACATGTTAGTTATTAAATGTGGTGCAAGTTTGATGAGAACTTACAGAATATAAAATCATATCCTGGTTTTTCTGAACGAGTATAATTTCAGTCTTATCTGCAGTGATCTCATTTTAAGAATGCTAGCGTAGGTTTCCCGTGCTGGTAATATCGCTCATAAAAAAAAAGCTAGGTTAGATTTCCCGTGCTTAGATTGCCCACGCCTCGCAACCATACAACATTGTTGGAACCACTATTCCTTCAAACATACCCATTTTTGCTTTCCGAGATAATGTTCTCGACTTCCACACATTCTTCAAGGCTCCCAGAATTTTCGCCCCCTCCCCCACCCTATGATTCACTTCCACTTCCATGGTTCCATCCGCTGCCAAATCCACTGCCAGATATCTAAAACACTTCACTTCCTCCAGTTTTTCTCCATTCAAACTTACCTCCCAATTGACCTGACCCTCAACCCTACTGTACCTAATAACCTTGCTCTTATTCACATTTACTCTCAACTTTCTTCTTTCACACACTTTACCAAACCCAGTCACCAGTTTCTGCAGTTTCTCACATGAATCAGCCACCAGCGCTGTATCATCAGCGAATAACAACTGACTCACTTCCCAAGTATGTGTAAATATATATATACAGCGCTGGTGGCGGATTCATGTGAGAAACTGCAGAAGCTGGTGACGGAGTTTGGTAAAGTGTGTGGAAGAAGAAAGTTAAGAGTAAATGTCAATAAGAGCAAGGTTATTAGGTACAGTAGGGTTGAGGGTCAAGTCAATTGGGAGGTGAGTTTGAATGGTGAGAGGCTGGAGGAAGTGAAGTGTTTTAGATATCTGGGAGTGGATCTGTCAGCGGATGGAACCATGGAAGCGGAAGTGGATCATAGGGTGGGGGAGGGGGCGAAAATTTTGGGAGCCTTGAAAAATGTGTGGAAGTCGAGAACATTATCCCGGAAAGCAAAAATGGGTATGTTTGAAGGAATAGTAGTTCCAACAATGTTGTATGGTTGCGAGGCGTGGGCTATGGATAGAGTTGTGCGTAGGAGGATGGATGTGCTGGAAATGAGATTTTTGAGGACAATGTGTGGTGTGAGGTGGTTTGATCGAGTAAGTAACGTAAGGGTAAGAGAGATGTGTGGAAATAAAAAGAGCGTGGTTGAGAGAGCAGAAGAGGGTGTTTTGAAGTGGTTTGGGCACATGGAGAGAATGAGTGAGGAGAGATTGACCAAGAGGATATATGTGTCGGAGGTGGAGGGAACGAGGAGAAGAGGGAGACCAAATTGGAGGTGGAAAGATGGAGTGAAAAGGATTTTGTGTGATCGGGGCCTGAACATGCAGGAGGGTGAAAGGAGGGCAAGGAATAGAGTGAATTGGAGCGATGTGGTATACAGGGGTTGACGTGCTGTCAGTGGATTGAATCAAGGCATGTGAAGCGTCTGGGGTAAACCATGGAAAGCTGTGTAGGTATGAATATTTGCGTGTGTGGACGTGTGTATGTACATGTGTATGGGGGGGGTTGGGCCATTTCTTTCGTCTGTTTCCTTGCGCTACCTCGCAAACGCGGGAGACAGCGACAAAGTATAAAAAAAAAAAAAAAAAAAAAAAAAATATATATATATATATATATATATATATATATATATATATATATATATATATATATATATATATATATATTTGAAGAACCCTTTCACATATATACGACACATACACACGATAACGAGGGAGTGTAAAAAGAGGTTAGATCAGGTTCCTTTTTTTTTATTTAGATGTTATGTTTAGCAAAAACAAGAAAATGAAAGAAAAATGTTAGGGATTAACTAGACGAGTGGCGGCTTTTTGTGTGCATGACAGGAGATGTCAGGGTCCTGTTCAGGGAATTGCTTGGTGCTACAGATGTTAGAAGGACGGTAATGTCTGTTCTGGGGTTTTGTGGTGAAGGGGAAAAAATGTAAATGAGAGAGGTGAAGTTGGATGGCGTTACACAAGCGTTACTTGGGTAAACATGGTTGTTGGTTGTGAGGCAGTGGTGTCGAAAGGTTTTGAATTCAGACTACGTAACCCTCCGAGCTAGACTGTGCACGCCATAGGTATAAAAGATTGATCTTTGCCCTTTCTCGTTAGGCCAAAGGTCACGCCGTTGCGCTACCAAGTTGTACCATCTTTGCTCAAAGGGCCGAGTGCTCCTGTAAGGAGGTTGATAATGTATCGAAGGAAAAATGGATACAAGTGCCATGTCAGAAAGCAACCGTTTGTGTAATTGAATGCGTGAACTTTATATTTTAGTCTCTTATTGGTGGAGAAGATGTATGGGAAAGGACAGGGTTGATATGGTGGCTATGGGCTAAACCTGATGAACACAGAGCTCTGTTGATCTGAACATTACATGATCGCTAGCTCGAGTTCTCTGTGTCAGAATATGAATGATTAGAAGTCTCATCCCGCTGTGTACGGCCACACGTTTTCACTTGATAGAAATGTTGCGTATCCGTAAATAAGGTTTTTATTACATTAGGAAAAAAAACATATCCTTAGATGGTATATTGCTGTGTATATAATTTTCATGAAAGTATTAACACGGTATATTGCTGTGTATATAGTTTTCATGAAAGTATTAACACGCATGATAGTGAATATCATTTGAACACACATTTACTACGAGGGTCGAAAATTTTGAAAAGGTAGACTTTGAAAATGACGACGGGTGGTATAAGTTGGTCTAACGAGCTGGTGGCACGAGTTGTTGACATTGGTAAGGTGAAGGCAAGTGTATTGTGTCGCTGTGCCATACCTACATACCTGGTTGTGTGATTAAAGTTAACTGCATTGTATCGGGAGTTGCCGCCTATCACTCTGGTTAATTGCATTAAATCGGGAGTTGCATATGACTTTGAAATTAACTGCATTATATCGGGAGTTACCCCATAGCTCCACAGGAGGAAAATGAGGCGTGGGGGGGTGTTGCTTGTTGGCGAAGACGGGTGGCGAGTTGTTCCTGGATTTGTCGGTTATAATAACGCGGTTGGGTAGTTAATTGTATAACCCCAGGGCACCCCGCATGAGGATCTTAAAGCTGCTGGGGGTGTGTGCGCTCCTTACAGCAGGAGAATGAGGTGGGTTCCGTGCGCGAAGGTCCTCCACGAGACTACACAGCTTTACCGTCCATTAACGGTGTTTACAGACTTATCGAAGTTGATTTCTCGCTTGTAGTTGTGCTCCGTGCAGACGGAGCCAGGGATGCGAGGGTGAAGTAGGGTATGTAAGTTAATAGTAACCACAGTGTGTGGACCTGAGATAGTTAATTATGTTGAGATATTTTTGAGTCGAGAAGTTATATTCTCGAAGCGTTTCAACAGCGCTCATTGATGAAGGGTTAAGGTGGTTATGTATAGTTTTATCGATTTATTTATTTATTTCTCTTGTGATATCTTTTAAAGCTAAATGACCTGTGTGTGTGTGTGTGTGTGCTCGGCAGTCCACGTTTGTAGGAGACTCAGCCAGAAGATGGTTGATTGGCAGGGATAATGGGGGAAAGCAATGGGAAGATAAGGAGACTGTAGGAAAGTAGAGAGGTAAGGAAAGAGTGTGTAAGTTATGGAACGGTTAGATGGTTGTGGGGAAGCCGTGTGGGAAGGCAAGGGGAGTGTAGGAAAGTGATGTAAGGGGAGTGTGGAAAAATTGTGGGATAGTAAGGAGAGCAACACTTGGAAGATGTCTTTGTTAGGCATTACATGAGTGGAAGAGGGAGGAAGGAAAAGTGGACACAGGATGTCGAGGGATGGTGGATAACGCAGTGGAATGGGAAATGGATGAAGGAGATTGTGAGCGAGAGGAAGAGGAGGAGGAGTGAGGATGAATGAAATGTAGTTGACGTGGTCGGGTAGAAGTGTTTGTGCATAACACCAGCTCTTGAATGCCTTGTGTTTGCTTCATTACGTCATGTGATATATACAAAGTTATGCGCATTTCTTGTAACGGTTTTTAAGACACTATTTTATCCCCCATCAAAAACATGGAATAAGATCTCCTAGTCTCATTATTGTGAAGGAGGATTTACGTAGCGTCTTCCGGGTCTCGGTGTATTGAAGAGAGGCGTTGCGACGGAGGCCTTGGCTGTACAAACCGCGGGGAGCGACGCCGCTGCGTGTGCGCGAGGGAGGGGGAGAGGAACGCGCGACGCCAGGCAGCGGCATCTTGTCGTCGGGCGCGTGTGCGTCCGTTAGGGGCACTGTGCGTCGCAGGCCCAGTTACGTCCCCACTCGACACAGCCTGCGCACCTTGCATAGGCTAGGGTGTGTGTATGTGTGTGTGTGTGTGTGTGTGTGTGAAGCCGTGGTACATATTCACAAGGTTAAGAGAAGGGGCAACCCTTTCCCCTGTGAAGTAAAACTCACATGACCAAGGCTTAATCTATCACCTCAGGACACGACCGCTACCCTCTCGATGCATACTAATGACACGGTGATCACCTCGCTGATGCGGGTTTTAAGAAGGTCGTGGAAGTGGTGCGATCTGCCGACTCGCAGCTAATGCAGCCGAGAATATTATGTATGAGCTTTGGCCTTTCACACGTTCCACTGACCTCAGCCTTCCCGTGATAAGCAAGTGAATAGATGATATATATATATATATATATATATATATATATATATATATATATATATATATATATATATATATATATATAATTTACATAAGTAAATGCAGGGTAGATCACCTAATGTGAATTAAGTATCGTGTGACCCAGTATATTTTACGGAACCCTTATTGTTCCTTCTTCCAGCCAGTGTAAATCTTGATTTACAAACAGATTTTCATCTCTAGGATGAGGGATAGTTTTTCCGCCACTGATAAATGACCCCAGTATCCCATTTTTTACCGACGCCAGATTTGATGGTGTTTTTTTCAGCGTTTTGTTTTTTCTTTTCGTCTCGCAATGTTCCAGCCCGAGGGAAAATAGTGGGGAAACATGGCATCATGCTGGAAAAAAAAGAAAAATATATGAAACTTACAGGAAAGATTGATCGCTGACTGGCGTGGAATAGCGAGACATATATCGTCTATCGGCCGGAGGGGGGGGGGGGGGGGGGGGGTAACGCGTGGCGTTCACCGCAGGGAAATATAAAGAGTTACGAAGAGCGCGAGTCGTGTCAATCAGGTGTCGCCAAGCAAGTGTATCGTGCGAGGGGAAGAGATGGCATATGTCTGTGGACCGAGGGTCATCTGCACACGTGTGGGCGAGGCAGAAAGAAAAGAGGAGTGACACTTGACAGCCAGTGAAGTTGCTGGCTTAGTACAGACCGTCACTCACCCCTCCCTGGTTAGTGACAGTGTGACCGGACAGGACTGGTACTT
This sequence comes from Panulirus ornatus, assembly GCF_036320965.1. Lineage (NCBI taxonomy): Eukaryota > Metazoa > Arthropoda > Malacostraca > Decapoda > Palinuridae > Panulirus > Panulirus ornatus. Next base: position 2,270,367 of record NC_092296.1, read on the forward strand.
TGCCCCTTCCCTGATTGGTGGCTCGCTACCACCTTCCACACAGATAAGGAGAGAATGAAGTCGTGACACACAATGAAGTCGTTAAACAGAATGAAGTCAAACTGAGAATGAAGTCGTGAAACACAATGAAGTCATGAAACAGAGAATGAAGTCGTGAAACACAATGAAGTCATGAAACAGAGAATGAAGTCGTGAAACACAATGAAGTCATGCAACAGAGAATGAAGTCGTGAAACAGAGAATGAAGTCGTTAAACAGACAATGAAGTTAAACAATGAAGCCGTTAAACAGAATTAAGTCGTTGAACAGATAATTAAGTTGAACGGGGAATTAAGTCGTTAGAGACTGGTGGTGGACTTGAAAACTTGACGAAAGAAAACTTAGAAATCCTCCTGACCTGTGTGTATGGGGAGGCTGAATTAACGAAATGTTTCATAAATTTTGTCATGTGTCAACGGGAGACGGGAGCTGGCTGTCATGTTGAATTACCGTTCATACTTCCCTCTTCTCTTTTCGATATCTTTTTTTTTTTTTTTTTTTTTTTGCGTTGGAAACTCCATTCACGGATAGATGGAGGCCAGATCAAGGCCGGGTTCTTAATTAAAGTGTGAAGAGAATAAGACGAGGCACAGTATTTACGATGTTTTTAAGAAAACTGAAAATAATGAAAAAAAAACCACGATATCTTTAGTAGAATGTTCTTAGAATGTTCTTCCGGCTCCTGTTCTATGGTATTAAAATTTCTTCGTCGTTGTATTGATCAAAATCATGAAAATTACGAAAAACGTAACGAGGTAAGCTGGCTTGCCTCCCTCCAAGGCCAATATTTATATATGCAGGGAGAGCGTCTATGGTCGTGGAATTGTATACCTGATCACTCGAAGGTGTACCAGTTTTTTTTTTTCCTTCCTCTTCTTCAGTCGGTTATAACTCGACGTGGACGTCCTTAACGACCCTGGCAGTTGACAGGTCTTTTGAAAGCCCCCGATCACCAGAGCCAATCAAAGCTTCGCTCTGCCTCACCCTGTGGTTCAGGTTATTACAAGGTCAGGTAGTAGTATATTTGGCAGAGATCGTTATGTAAACGATGGCGTTTTAGGGCAGTGGTCAATTGCGTAAGAGCTGGCCATCTAGCATCCATGTATGGAGAATTGCTAGATGCCAGAGAGAAATTTTAGCGTTGAACACACGATATTTTCAACTAGTTGGGGTAATTTTACCTTACGTTTTAGAAACTAGCGAGGATTTAGCGCACATTTAGACGCTTGCACGTTATTAGCGTCTCAACAACAGCTAAACTAGTGCCTAAGTAATTTAAAAAAGTAGTTTTAAACGGGAATTGAACGGTCGTTCAAATCAACAAGAGTGAAACGGCCGCCTAAATAAATCATATGACTTTAAACGTTCAAATTATCGCCTCAATCATTCGGAAGCGGCGACTTTAAAACAGCGGTTAAACGGTCTTACGAGCGATTCAAAAAAGGAAACTTCTAACCGCTAGAATATCCGCTAAATTCAAAAGCATAAACTAAACAATAGCTACAATATCGCTTAAATTATTCAAATGTAGTAATTAAACACAAATATCGCCAGAATTATTCAAACGTATTAACAAAACACCTACAAATATCGCCAAAATTATTCATACGTAGTAACTAAACAGCACCTACAAATATCGCCAAAATTATTCATACGTAGTAACTAAACAGCACCTACAAAAATCGTCTAAACGTCAGCAAAACGGTTGCAGAGGCGTATTTCTCTTTCGAGATCGCTCGAGTGTTTGTGCAGGCTTGCATTATTTTCCCTGCTTGGAGCGTGACGTGATTTCTCACCAGATTGCTCAGGGGACCTTGGTGAAGCATTCCGCTGTATTAGTCACTGGTAACAAGTCTCAGGTTAGGATACATTATGTGTTTACTTGTGTCAGCAGAAACAATGCTGTGCAGAGTTCGGCGAGGATGTGCTCAGCCAGAGTCGTGTGTTATTATAGTCGATGACACACCTTTCATATAAGTCCTTGGTTTTTAATTTATTTAACATTTATTTAACATTTAACATTTATTTAACATTTATTTAACATTTTAATTAATTTAACAATAACATTTAATATATCTCACGATCTCTTTGTCATTATAGAATTACTTCGTCATACCATGATTTACGAAAGGATCCCATTTTCCACGACGCACCAGCGACAGTGCTTAAGGCGTTATATCCACAAAGTGAAATAAGGAAACAGAACCACCGCTGCCACCTTCATGAAGACATGAGGCTTTAATTTTTCACTCGAGTTCCAGTGACTGCCAAATTCATCACCTGAAGAGTTCAGACCTTGAGACAGGCCCGGATATGCACTAACCTCTGTCTTGCGCTCGCGCGCGCGTGCGTGTGTGTGTGTGTGTGTGTGTTATAATACTATATACGACTAAAGTAGGTGAACCTAGATTAATACTTCGACGTTGCGAACGTGTGTGTGTGTTTGTGTTATGATACTATATACGACTAAAGTAGGTGAACCTAGATTAATACTTCGACGTTGTGAACGTGCCGGGCAACATCGCGAGAGAGGGACGCCCAAATAGTAAATTTGTCATATAGAATAATTTCCACAAGCTCTTCCTACCTGATTTCAACATCTCGAGGAGGAAGAAGGACTCCTCCCTCCCCCAAACACAAGGATCTCCATATCGACACACGTAGGGATCGAGACAGCAATAAAGTTCAGCTTGAGAGACCCAGTAGCGAGTGTGGAAGGTCACGACCACGCCTTACCCCGCTGGTATTAGGGGAGGTCTGTTATATATATATATATATATATATATATATATATATATATATATATATATATATATATATATATACACACACACACAAAACCTTCAATTCCAAGACGACGCGCCAAAGTCATCGCCCTCGCAGAGTTAATCCGCGCACTTAACACCCGCTCCGGGACTTGCAAACTCACGGCGATCATGCACAAGGACTCGAAGTGCAAGGTTCCGGTCAGTCATTGACATGAGGGAGGAGGTGGCGACCAAACCTGGGCTTTTGGCTCGGATTGGCGCGGACGCCAGCAAGGGTTTGCAAAGCAAGGTCTTCTGTGCGGTACCTTGCGATCAGTTTTTTTTTCTTTCTTGCTACTAAAAACCCAATCTGCTTGCAAGGTGGAACCTCGCACCTTTAGCTGATTTTCGGTACGTAGTTGCAGAAGTCAGAGCCACTTTTTACAAGACAATTATGTCAACTTTCCTGTATGGCGCTCTTGCTACAATCTACTAATGTACCGAAAATATTCCCTTAAAATTTGATTATGCAAATCCATCAGTGCTTGTTTGCTAAACAGACTGACATTTGTACCGGGCGATAACGGAAAAAACAACGTACACTTACGTCTTTATCGCTTAATTACGACTCGAAGACACGCACCATTGCGAGGAGGAGGAGGAGGAGGAGTGGAATGCGCGCTCGCGCTGTAGCCTGCTCTAACGGATACGTGCTTGGCGGACGCTGTTGCAGGTGGGGAAAAAAGTCTTCTGCCAGCGGTCACGGACAGTCTCTTGAAGCTGCTTGCTGGCTCTTGCTTCACAAACCCTCCCACCCGTGGGAAGTAAGTGCCTCCTGTGGTATTCAGCGTTGGTTCATTGTTGCCTCGTTCTCTCTCAATTTTCTCTCGGAGGAAAGTTCGACCGTTTATATTATTGTCTATCGATGACTATAAAGTTTGGTCAGTATTTCGTTACGTGAGGGAATAGAGATAAATGGGACGTTGAAACATCATCCAGTTAAGACTGGATGATATATGTCCACTTCTCCGTCGTGAGTGATAGAGATTTCTTTAGCATTTTTTTATATAACAGGAATGAACAATTGTTCAAATTATTAAGACAAATTTACGTGGTCTAGAACCTCGAAATACGACGGTACGACCCTTAGGTATTATGAGCTGGCCCTAACCCAAATGTCATTCCGTAGTGCTCAAGGGTCGCACTGTCGGGCTCATGGGCTTACACTTCAATTTCAAAAAGATCTCATTGGCTACTGCTCACCTGAACCAGTCGTTGTACCACGTAAGAATGTACTGCCGCCATTCATAACTCTCCACTCCTGTTATACAGGTAGATATAACAAGATCAAACACAAGTGATCCTGTAATTCTGTATAATTAACCCAGTTTTCGTATTTCCTCCGTTTATCCCTCATTAGATTTCAGTTAGGGCCTGGCTTCGCGTAGGACTCTAAATCCTTAACTCTTGCAGATTGATGTATTTCATACGCTTGGCACGCGTCTTGGTGAAATCTGCACACCTTGCCACATACCATGATAATTGTTTCAGGGGCAGAGAATGTTAGCACAGTGCAGGAGAGAGAGAGAGAGAGAGAGAGAGAGAGAGAGAGAGAGAGAGAGAGAGAGAGAGAGAGAGAGAGAGACATCGAGGATAACGGGTCAGGAAGTTAGACGCTAACAGACCCGTAGCCTACTTTATCCAAGGTTATCTCACACCAGTCATACGAGACCTCGTCTCGTGGAGGTGGCGCCCCCCACCCCCTCCTTTTTTTTTATAGATATATTTTCAATTCCGTTCAAGGTATCTCTCGGGTCAGTGTTAGGGGGGGTTATATCTACCGTGTCGTGTACCAGGTAGGTTTCCTTGTTTGTCTCCATCGGTAGAACTACACTCTTGTGGGAAGGCGAGACTTGTGTCACTGGTCGATTCGGAATGACACATGTGACTTACGGTAGACAAAAACTGGTTTTTAAGGACTCGATGCGTCGCGTCGGCGGCATTGGGGAGGAGGACTGGGCGGGTGGTGGTGGTTTGGGGCAGGGAGGGTGTGTGTGTGTGGGGACGTGGGAGGTGGATGGAGCGAGGAGGTCGGGGGTGGGGGTGGGTAAAGCAGTGACTCAGCAGTGATGTGGGGGGAGCTGGCGAGGGTGCGCCCGCTTCGCCTGTCTTGAAAGTCACGGTACGAGCTGCCATTCTGCTGACTGTTGTGTGTCATGTGACTAAGATGTCGCACCTTATCCCCCCTTGATCTGTGTGTGTGTGTATGTGTGTGTGTGTGTTCGCAATTTCACCACTCGGTCGTGTAACTGCGTTTATCTAGGTACTTAATATTGGAGTTGTTATAGTGCTTGTTTGTGCGCAGGTGTGACTACGAATGTACATTTTTTTTTTTTTTTTTTTGCACAATAGTTACACTGGCATTGTGTTGTGGCTTCACTGCACCGAGGTATTCCACTGACCTAACCAAGGCCAGTTAACTAACCCTGTAGAGGACCCCCATGAAGCGGGAGACTTGGTCAACACATTGCCCTCCCAGCCGCTGACACTCGCTACCTCCATGAATAACAAAATGCCTCACGTATCATCCTGTAGCACAGTTAAAAAAAAAAAAAAGCTCGGTATTAAAAAAAGAAAAACGCTTAGCTTAGCAAGCACCGCACCACGCTATTTTAAACGCACAAATAACCAGTGTCATTAGTAAACGCTACCACACACACACACACACACACACACACACACACACACACGCACCGCAATACAAACAGTGAAAAGCAACTGGACGAGACACCATCACTTCACCCACCACAAAACAAACGGTGGGGGAAAAAAACACAACACAACTAGACACACAACACTGGTGCATAACATTCCTTACTCCCTCTGCCTCTAACGACCGTCATTTATATAGAAATAGATAATGAACCACCCCACACCATTTCGACGATCACACACACACGCACGCACAAGTCCGACACAGCCAGGCATGTAAAGGAATCATTTGACGATCCACATAAACAGACAGACGGCGGTTTGTGTGTGGGGGGAAGGAGGAGGAGGAGGAGGAGGAGGAGGGGACCGGCGCCCGCCCGCCCGCCCGGCCCGGCCCGGCCGGCCAAGCTTCGCCTGGAGCTCTTCCCGACCCAGACAAACTGCTGACTCAACATGCGCCTCACAGCCCCGAATGCTGACGTGGCAGTTTTCGCGAAGGTGGGAGTCCTGTGCTCGTTTTAAGTCCATGACTTGCAGTTCCGGAAGGGCCTGACAGGTGTATACTTGGGGGAGGGAGGGAAGGGAAACGACGCATGCTTCCGTCTGTTGTTTTCTACGATGTAAAAGAAAAAAAGAAAGTTTCGGAATGGCTATGGCGGTTGCAGGGGCGAGAACGCTCATACACGCTCACCCCCCAACACCCCTCCTCCATTTTTTTTGTTTATTCTTATCTCTGTTACACAGCTGGAGAAGGTAATTTGGTTTTAAAAGAAGAGGGTGACTCATCGCTGAATAATGACTTGCTTGTGCGACGCAACTAAGTGAATCACACACACACACACACACACACACACACACATCCTTCTCCAGGGTTCGCAATGTTTCAGTCTGTTCGTTCAGCCTCCAACTCGGCCCAAATGCATCTCATTGCAAGATACACACACAGAAAAAAATATATATATATGTATTAGGAAACTACACCAGCCATACCTTATTAGCATACCACGATCGTCCTATTTATGGTCGAGTTTCTTGAGGGTTGGTAGGAGAGCGTTTCTTGTTGCTTAGCTCTCTACTGCAGTTGGTAACAGCGGGAGTAGCCTAGCGGTCTTTGAACTCCCCATAGACGGGAGGAGGGGCTGCCCCTTGTAAGGGCTCCCCCTCCCTCTCTGTGTCACAAAGCAAACTACACTTATCATTACCTCTTTCTCCCACCGTGAAGTAATTGCCTTCGCCCAGCACTACGTAATTTTTCGTGGTTGGCAAACTGCGGATGATTCACACACACACACACACAAACACACACTTTGAGGGGGCCCCCCCGTTGATTACGAAAATTCCTTGCAAGATTGTACCTTACGATGGCATACGACAAGATTTCAAACACCATTCAGCACTCCCGTGGGATATGCGGCATATTTCCGATCGGATTAGAAAACACGAGGGAGAGGTGTTGGGTAACTCAGATCATCACACGGGCGCTTCGCTCCACACCCAGTGTCCCAGCTTACCTTCTCAACACAGGGGATGCCCCGGAGACGAGAGTGATACACGCTTGGGGGAGCCGAACATAGCCTTATACACAGTTGGTCCCGGGCACACATACTATATCGTCAGGAGAACTCGGCTGATCTCAGACTGGCTAGCGCAGACTTGCGTGAGACCGCTCCACTCCCCACAAGTTGGAGGCCAAACATGGGTTAAGGTTTTTTTTTTCTCTCTCTCTCTCTCTGAGCGGCTTCACGATCCATGCTCTTGGGAATTTTTGCTACATGTGGGCGTAATGGCGGTGGGTTTGACGGGGGGTGTGTTCGGCGGTGGCGAGGCGCAGTCAAGTGTGTGTGTGTGTGTGTGTGTAGAGGTGTATGGTCCTGATGTTAGGTGCGTGGTAATATATACATATATGTTTATGTATATATAACCACACACACACACACACACACCGGTGGCAAGGCCTGGTAGTTACAATAATGATGTTTAGCGCGCCGCTTCTCGTTGTTAGACGGGCAGGTGCCAGCAGTCGTTAGCTACACGTCGGATAAAACTCCATTGTGGAAGAACATTCTCCGCGAGCCACACAGCCACAAGGTTTGTCGTAGAGTGTCTCGTGCCCTCCCGATTTATGGGTGTGTAGAATGTCGTTTACGGCCGTGATCATAGGATGAATAATAAGCAAAATGATCACACCCCCAGGTAGGTATGAACAAGCCCGATGTACGATAACACACCGTGTCCTGTGACGTTAGATACCTTAACAATAATTCGGGAGCTGAATTAACCAGTCGGATGCGGCGGTGTCATAAATGGTTAGATAATGTCCCAGAAGGGTCGATCAGCCTACTGCTCGGGTTAGATAAGGGGTAATTCGTGAGTAGGGGTTAAAATAAGAGGCGGGAGGAGGGATTTGGTGGGTGTAAACTTGAAGAATGTTCCTCTCTCTCTCTCTCTCTCTCTCTCTCTCTCTCTCTCTCTCTCTCTCTCTCTCTCTCTCTCTCTCTCCCCCCCAATGTTTCCTCTTGTCATTACGGATGTGTTCGAGTGGACACAGATTGCACGCTTGCCAGCTTGCTAACGCGATTATATTTGCGCGTAGTATATACTATCCCGTGACTTTACATTTGTTTTTTTTGTAAATAAAGAACTCCGTTACAGGACGAGTGTAGCCGTATTAAGTCATCGACACAAACGTGTTTATCATTGTTGCTGCACTGCATGATGTTGCTCGCTTCGCTCTGCCTGAAAATGCATGCAGTCATCCCGTTCGTATATCCTTAACGTAGTCTTTTGAAAGATGTTGCCCTCCGGCTCCACAGAAAATGGCTCCTGGGGGTCTGACGCTTCGTTCATGGCCGGGAATATAACGTGTTCACTCGGGTCATAGAATTGGTTTGCAGTAGATTTACGCAGTGTGGCGTATGCAGATCAGATGTCATCTACCTCAGTAATTAAGTATTATTTATTATGACTTCGTATCTGGAAAGTAGGGTATTGTTTTTGACGTTACTGCTTGTACTAACGAAACTAACGGAATTGTTCATCCGCTTTTAGTGTTGAAGTGTAATTCGACGCCCCAACGCTACATAGGATAATGGGTTAACATTTCGAGCACAAAGGCACGAACATTCGACTACTTCGGTGTACGACCCACCCCTGAGCACGACTGTACGACCCTAGAGATTGTGATAATCAGGCCTTTGATATTGATATCCTTGAGTCAGGTCGTACCGTCGTACTCAAAAAGGTCGTACCCCTGTGCTCGAGGATCGTGCAGCCGTGCTCATAAAGGCCGTACCGTCGTAATCAACCAGCCGTACCCCTGTGCACGAGGATCGTGTTCGTCGTGCTCAGAGAGGTCGTACCGTGAAGTGTTGCCGTTTCCCAACTATGCTGGGGCGTCCCATGCTGAATTCTAACCCCCCCATCCCCATGATATTCCCAGCTTTTCAGAAATACAACGACAAATTACTCTCCCACAAGTAAGGAGTTCTTTACCACATTCATACATGTTTATTTAATGGAATTTGTTTTCGCTTCGGAAGGAAACGAACGAATTCGTAACGAATTTGGCTATGACTGCGTCCTCTCCGGACCTATCTTTAATATCCTGAGCGGCTCAAAATTGCTACGCTCTACTCGAAAATTGGTACGTTATGCTCCCAAGTTATGTTAAAAGTGTTACCCCTGGGGAGTAAAGCGATGTCAGTTTCCACCCTGTTTTCGTACGTTGGTCGTTTGCGTTGTACACGACAGATGCCGGATGGCGAATTATTTTTTTTTTTCGCGCGCTTCACCTTTACCAGAACTTTGGGGTTGTTTTTATAAAAAGGTATATAATCCTTACTCTTCCCCGCCACACACCCGAATTACCCGCACGTTTTCTGGGTAAGTCATCGACGGATGTGTAGAAAACCGTATTTTACACAAAGGAATCCAAAGGAATTGAAAGAGGAAACAGATCATTTGAAGTCACATCGAAGCTGTTTGATAGTTTTAAGACATCAGACCCTCACTCAGACAATCCTGTAATAAATTCACAAAGGCTTATAGATGAATAAGATATAGAAAAAAAAATGTTTTTGTTTGATTTGTAAAAGGTCGAATTGCTCTCAACTGTCTTAGCAAGCACGTAAGATCTAGGTCCTCTCTAGGTTTAAGAGCTGTGTTCAGCACTAAATCTAATTCTTTTGTTGAATTAGAGAAACTGTTCAGAAAACAGTGACAATCAACACGACTTCATGTTCTTAATAATGTCTGGTTGTCTTATTCTGGTATTTGCAGCTCTGGAGCGAAATAACCGTTGTGGACTCCTGTCTGCTTTTGTATACACGATGAAGGATATGTAGAATTATTTTTATTTTTTTTAATTCAAACTCCTCATCCCATTTTCTTATTTTAACGCTATGGAAAAACGGGATAGATTTTTAGCTGCGGGAGGGGATTATTTTTTTTCGGGAAAGATGACGTAATTTGCTTTGGGTGTGTGCGAGAAAAGTGGTGTATATATATATATATATATATATATATATATATATATATATATATATATATATATATATCCCTGGGGATAGGGGAGAAAGAATACTTCCCACGTATTCCCTGCGTGTCGTAGAAGGTGACTAAAAGGGAAGGGAGCGGGGGGCTGGAAATCTTCCCCTCTCATTTTTTTTTTTAAATTTTCCAAAGGAAGGAACAGAGAAGGGGGCCAGGTGAGGATATTCCCTCAGAGGCCCAGTCCTCTGTTCTTAACGCTACCTCGCTAAGGCGGGAAATGGCGAATAGTATGAAAGAAAAAGAAATATATATATATATATATATATATATATATATATATATATATATATATATATGTGTGTGTGTGTGTGTGTGTGTGTGTGTGCACACTGTGGCTTCGTCTACATTAATGGGGAGGGGCAGGTTTGACGGGGCGAGTGGCATGCATAATGTGAGAGCGTATGTGGTCTTAGAATAATTATCTTTTAACACCTGGGGAAGAAGGTGTTGCTAAGAGAGGTTTCGGTTGGTGGATGTTGTAGCTTACGTTGGCGGCCTTGATGACCCACCCTGGCAGACGGTGGGCCAAAAGCCCCTAAGAACCAGCCAGCCCACCCACCCACCCACCCACCAACTAGGTATGGCGTAGTGGAGGAGGTGGGTGCAGATGGTGGATGTCATCCAGCCCCTGGGGTCTCTGCCGCCTTGTGCGTGTGTGTGTCTACGGAGCGCCTGTGGTCGAGACGAGGTCAGGATCGCTGAGCTGCGGAAGTTCTGTAAAAAAAAGAAAAAAAAAAGACTGACGAAAATCAAGTTTGCGACCTGGGTCATTGTCGGCTCGTTCGGCGATACCGGCTACGCGCTCTGTCTGGGCACTACTTCCAACCATCGATGTAGATAGAAGACTCAAAAGGCGCGGTCTGTGGTGGGCACAGGCGCCTCTCTCTGGTCAGTGAGCTCTCACCACCCACCCACTCACCGCCCGCCCTCCTCCATCCCCTCAGCTCTCGCGTGTGGTCAGACTCGGAGTGGCCGGTATGGTGGTTTCGCCGAGCGCGGCGGCCACTCAGGTACCACGCGGCCGATATGGATGGACCCCCTGTCGGTCGCTGAAGGCGTCGAGGACGTTGTACTCCCTCTTGAAGAGCCTCGCTGTATGTATCATGTGGTCCTTGGCTTACCCCCCTGGCTCGCTGGACCGTGGGTGCTTACGATGGAGATACGTAAAGCTTGCCCTTAGCACACGTATGCTTACGATGGAGATACGTAAATTCTGCCCCTGGCGCACGTATGCTTACGATGGAGATACGTAGAGCCTGCCCCTGGCGCACGTATGCTTACGATGGAGATACGTAGAGCCTGCCCCTGGTGCACGTATGCTCACGATGGAGATACGTAAAGCCTGCCCTTAGCGCACGTATGCTTACGATGGAGATACGTAAAGCTTGCCTTGTTCTCCATCTCATTTCCCCTCGATGTCGCCCTACGTGGCTGGGAGTCCTAAAGGAGGGCGATCCTGTAGGAGGAACTTCAGCAGTATCGCAAGGATCGAGGTTATGATATTACCCCTGAGATGCGACCGCTGCCACGCTGGCGTGCGTGGCGGTGTCGTGGTCGGCGTCGACTACCACGGGCTTTGTAGTGTTACGTCGATGCGCGTGTTTGTGTATCTGTAGCCACTTACGTACGTGGTGTCGTGGTTTAGCGTTCCTGACCGTGCGCATTCACGGGCCCGCCCGGAGTCGAGTGCATAGGTTCGAATCCTGGTTACGGTCGGTCCACAGTCATCCTCGCTGTTCATCTACCCTTAAGGGCTTGGTCGGTAAAATGGGTACCTGGCTGTATATATATATATATATATATAGCGTTAATGGGATGGCCTTGATTAGGGCCTCTGTTGACCGTGCCGTCTTAGCTAACAAAAACGTGCGCTCGCACGCAACAAATTGGTGGCCCCAGGAGTGTACAATTCCCTCCCCGCACAGTACAAATAGGTGCTTACACACACACACACACACACACACACACGAGTGTAAAACTATCAGAAAATGCAAACAGGTAGACTCAAACGCAATAGCTTGTTATATACTGAACACTTAATAGCCGCTTGAAGTTTTCTTTCTCGTCTTCTCAGATAGTGTTCCATACTGATGTATCAGATATTGAATGTTCTCGACTTTACAATCGAATGATTTGATTTGTCAAGTGTTATCTTTGTAGATACATGCAAAAAGAAATTTATGCAAGCTATCCCTATTCTGTGCATAGATACAGTTTTCTCTAGTAACACTGTTTTCTATGACTAGTAGTAGGGTAACGAAAGTAATTGATTACTTTTTTCTTGGTTAAATGGCTGTATTATAAAACAAAAACGTGCCCACTGCCCACATTAGAAGAAAGGGAAACAGGTAAAGCATGTAGATGATAAAACAGGAATTAAGCTAGGAATATATGAAAAAATAGTTCATCTAAGAATTTCGGTGAATTAATGAATGTAAAGAGCACAGACACTTGAGAAACTGTGCGATTGCAAATAAAGTTCATGCACGTAGGGTACAGATAGACTAGCATCAGAATGAGTGATCACGCATGCATGCGTATGACCTTCGATATATTTTAGATCAGATTGGGTATAGAACAAAACCTTTAAGGAAAATTGACCACTTATTACTATTTGAGAATTCTCACTAACGCCGTTTTCTTCAAGGTCTAGATTCTCTGTGACTGTAGTGTGGGGGTAACTTGTATAGTTTTGCAGGAATTAACTTAATCGAATGATACACGTCACTTTGATATGCTTTCTACACACGTAAATGTAATATGTATTTTTCGAGTCATGGATCAGTTAGTTTACACGATATTTAGGAGTCGGTTTTGAGTGTCAATGTAGTTGATGCAGTCATCATTACGACGCTGGGATCCAAGGTTGGGGATGTTATCAAAATATATGAATTTAGATCAAAGTCTTAATCTTGGGGTCTGATTCCCACGAGGTTTCGCTATTTCGAAAGTTCATTTTGACGTATATGAAGGCTACAAGTAACATTTTTCCACCACCGTAACACCAAGTAGATACGAGTTTGGTTCTACATTCATGGATTCTTACCGGATTGAAGACGTGGCTTTAATCCTGTTCAGGAACACCTTGAAGGAGGTCACGCGTCGTAGAGGCCTGCCATCAGATGACGTAACTGGAAGTCCTTACGACAGATATGCTCCTGACGTAGGGCGCTGTGTACGTCGGCGGACGAAGTACATGGTTTCTTCTGCTAGCGTCCTTTTGTGGTCGTTGTGTGTAGACCGCCCGCCCGGAAACGTCGTAGGTTTTTTTTTTTTTTGTGTCGTTTACAGCGTCCTTCACTCCCCAGTACGTACGAGAGTGCCACAAGATCGACTATTGATAACTCCTGCGTCATCACAACATCCACGTCGTGGTAGTCAATGGCATTACCACAAACATTCCTTCACTCGTGTCTGGTGTTCAGCAAACCACCAGCCCGGTCGTCGGTAAGCAGGCCAGCACCACCCCTCTCCCCGGCTTCCGGTGCCCGGCCGGCAGTAAGCGGGCAACATACCAGGTGATCATCCAGCAGACGCCAGATTCCCACAACATCGTCCACACTGCGGCACTTGACACTTCCACATTGCACGTGGAACTCCTCCCTCTCCCAAGGCGGTACACACACAGACACACCCTCCCGCTAGCCCGACCAGTGTGGCGGGTAAGACGGTAAAGAGCCCAGCCAGCTAGCGCCAGCCCCAGCTCACTTCTGGCCTATGCCTGCATAATCCATGATTCGAATCGCGTGTGGACGAGTTTGCTTTAGAGTTCATGGGGACTGCCTCATCGAACGGTCGAACTGATCGTGTCGTTAGATTGGAAAATATACCGAGTTGTGGGGTGAAATAGAGGCAGAAATGGAGGGCAGGTTGTGGAATATAGCGAGTTGGTACAGTTATTATTATTCGTTCTGGTGTGACTATTTAACTTACCCACTCGTAGTAGTTCGAGAGGTTCGCTTATGCTTCATCGAATCACAGCTTCAGGTTTGGAGTCGAACATTGATCCTCGAATCACAGCCTCGGGTTTGGAGTCGGACAATTATTTTCACCTGCGGTTGTCTAAACTGATCATCGAAACAGCTTCGGATTTGGAGTCGAATGATTATTTTTATGAATGAATAATTTCATTGATTCTGTATAGCTGAATATTTTTTTTTCTCAACTTAATACATAATGTTGTATGTCCATCCCTCGTCTGGCAAAGTCGACAGGGTCGACCATTCCCTCCACTTAACTGCCTGTAATATCTATACCCCAGTCTCATGAGCACATTAACTATATATGTAAGGTTTGCCCCCATAAGTTATACAGTGGTGTTATTTAACACATATGAATAATGATGTAAGCAGAAAGAAGTGGTTCAGCTGGGCACCGAACGCAGCAGCAGACTGGATCAGTGCGTCGTGGTGACGGAACCATTATGACGAGGAGCAACCCGGGTGGAGGACACATCTCAGGTTGGAGCTACGGGGTTGAAGTATCCAAGTGACTTAGGCATGACATTGTGCGAGCGGGTGCTATGGGCTGCTCAGCAAGCTTTGAAGGCAGCGTTAAAAGAAGCTTGAACCTCTTCTGCTTGAAGGAAGATCGTGATCATTATGTGACTGTGGCTGGGCCCAGATGAAGCAGTCAAGTCTGTAACGAAGACATGTGGTTTGAGGGGGTGATATTTACGATACCCCAAGACACAGAACAGCACACCAAGGTGATTGTATTCATGTACCCAGTTGTACTCGATCCTGATTTCGATGATATACGATTCGCACGGACGAAGCGACATGAGGTCCGGGGGGTGGAAAGAAGAACCGATTATCAGCTTTGATGAAGGGGTAGAGACGTTCCGGAGAAGGTAGAGTTTGGCATAGGTTATGAAGAGGATTGCAAAAAGTTCATTGAACAGCTGTTTTGTGATACGAGTGCTCTAGGTGGGGCCATATGGTCTGGAAGTGCCAAAGTGAATATCATTGTCGCTGATGTGTAAAAGATAATGATGATTCAGTGGAATGTGGAGATAAAAAGTCTGGCCAACGTGCTGTGCGCCAGGTCCTGTTGCAATTGTGGCGGTGCGCATAATGCAGGTTCAACCAATTTGCAGTAGATTGAGACCGCAGGTGCGCGGCGCCCGGTGGCAGACCATGGAGGAAGTGCAGCAGCGGGAGAGGCAGGATGGACCAAGAAGTTATAGAAAAGACAACGTTGCCTCCCACTGAGGGCGTGTGGGAGGAGAGAATAGAACAGATTGGCGCGTTGAAGGTGACAGGAAGTGAAGGAAGGGCTGCACCGAAAAACCCCTCCAGAAGATGAGGTAAATGACGGACTCATTGATGAAGCAGTGTAGTAAAAGGATTGGTAATAACACCTCTCGTTCACTCTGGCTGAGTTACGTGCATGGTTGTAGCATCCGTGTAATGAGTTCCGGGGTTTTAAAATAAGGGCCGTTTGTTTACTGTCTTTGTACTGAACATATTTACACAGAAACTATGGTGTTTGTAAATATTTTTTTATGTTGTAAATCCCTCTAGGGGATGATGGAAATAAGGAGGGGCGCGGTATACTACCCAGTCCTTTTGATGTAAATGTGTCCATGAATACTTTTCAGTCTCCTTTTATTTGCTTCGTTGGTTTCGCCTGGGGTGATTAAACCCAGTTTGGTCTTCGTTTATCGTGCTTGTAAAGGCAACATTAAACAATAAGATTTTTATCTCCTGAACTTCCGATCATATCTCTTCTCTTGGGAAAACAACTGGATGAGGTTGAATGCGGTGGAAGGCGTGAGTTCGCTCGAGGTAATGAGAGCTTGCTGCGTCGCTTCCATGAGTCGGAGCTTCGTAGTGATTCGAAGCAGAGACTCGGGCCGAACGAACACACACACACACACAAAAGTTTCTCGGCTTGGTATAAAACTTTGACCCTGATTAAGACTAACATGAGCGATCATGTATTTTGGTTCGAGTGCATTATATGCAACTTAACAGTAAGTAACCTGGATTATTTTACTAGGAAGGTCAGTAATTGGTCCTTCGTTATTGTAGTTGTCATTACTGCCCAGTAACTAGAAGGCTTTATGTTAGCATCTCAATAGTTTGCAGTTGAAGGTATAAGGTAATCCTAGTACCAAGGCAGTAATCACTCTTATTTTTACGTATAATGTAATCCTAGTACCAAGGCAGTAATCACTCGTATTTTTACGTATAATGTAATCCTAGTACTAAGGCAGTAATCACTCGTATTTTTACGTATAATGTAATCCTAGTACCAAGATAGTAATCACTCGTATTTTTACGTATAATGTAATCATAGTACCATTGTATTTTTACGTATAATGTAATCATAGTACCATTGCAGTAATCATTTTATTACTTGTACAATGTTACGTTGAAGAACTACAATCTACCTGACCCGAGTCTTGCCTCACCAGCGTCGTGTTCGTATGATACCATCTGTTTTACGGTATACTAAGACATAAGACCTGAGGTGAAGATTTGGCTTTGTATAGTAAAAAGACGAAATTTTCTTAATTTTGTTTGACTTTCTTACTAAACCCTTATATGTTGTGTTTTTATGGGGTTGTAGTTGTGGTGTGAAGAGAGACGCAGAAAACACTGTGTTGTTAACACAGGGGGGTTTAGTGTTGCTTTGCCAGTCTGTTTTCAGTGGTTCAGTAATTCAGTTAATTTTTTTTTTTTATTTCCTAGGGTAATTTATAACCTCAGACAGGTTATTTTTTCACACAACTCACTTATTTAAGTTATGGATGGATCGTGTGTTTATAATAGTTATCCAGGCGGGGCTGGGAATAGGTCCAGGTGATGTCGTGGGTGTACACTGCAGTAAATGCTGTCGTGAGCAGCCTAGCTCCTTTCGCTTTTAAGTTATACGTATTTCTTTGTTTCTATATATTCGATCGTCTTTTTAAGTTTGATAAAGTTCGTTGAGGTTATTTTGCAGGTTTATGTATGTCTTTGATGGTAGATCACGTGTCGGTCTTGTATAAATATAGCCTGGTTCGAAGCACTCTTGAGCAGATTCCGAAGCTTCGAGTTCTCTGTTTCATTGATGTTATGAATATGTTGCGCCTCTCGAATCTGGTTGCTTTTGGAAGGGTAAATAATACACTCGCAGTCATTTACATGCCTTTATGGTCATTTGCATATCTGAAAAGACGGTCTTAAGCATGTGTTTTGTTTAGTATGTTATGTAGATTGATGAGGATTTATGATACTCTGTAATTCATTGGTTTGTTTTTTAATGTATTTCGCGCTGGCTGTTGTCGATATTGAAGCTGTATGGGTCTGGGGCAGAAGACGGTCCTGTGGGCTTCTGTAGGTGAAGCGTCGGTGGCAAATCTTGATGAGGATTTCTGGCGTGATGAGCAGGTCGGCCGGCATCTTGCCCATCTTAGGTGATGGCAATAACCAGCGCCACTGTTTCCAGGCGGTTGGATCATTAACATTAATAGGGGGACAGTTATGTAGAGTTATTTTGGATTGTGATAACCATATATGGAGGTTAAATCTTCACCCTTGCTATCTCTCAACCATTCATACCACTAGTGGCCGCTTCTTTGTTGATTTTCTACCCAAGTCTTTCGTCTCCCAAGCCAGATAATTACGCCACCCCTATAAACTGTCACCTCCCACGGTCAGGTGTTCTGGAGAGTGATGCAGACAGGCTCCTGTAAAAGAATGGGGTTCCTAGCGACCTAAGCGAGTGTCTTGTGGAAGACGTTACTCCCTACCCAGCAATGCTGGGAAAGTCTATAACCCCGGCAGGGAATCTGGCATGATCACTAGGCACCTTCATCGTCTTTCGCAGAGTGTAAATAGCCCTTTTTATATGCAGACGTCCTCACAGTTACCATCGTAGCTCTACTCATACAGCAATGCATCACACAAAACAATGCTCACTCACACTAGTGTCTACATTCCCACTTCTCTCTCTCTCTCTCTCCACCTATTCTCTTGCTCTCCTCACACTATCCACCTCTCAAAATATCCTTAGTATCTTTGAAGGTCTCTCGCTCTTCGTCCTCTAACGAACCCTAGCCTTCACATCCACTTCTGGGCTTAAAGGCACTTCATCCAGTATGGGCAAATGGGAAGGTATTGTACTTAATGTAAGACGTGTCAGCAAATCACCCAAAACTGATCGTCTGTTCATGCTGTTGCGGGCTGAAAATTTGAGCTTTAATTATACATCTACTTACCTCTAAATGTTAACCATTTGTTAAGAGATTTTACATTCACCTTAAGCATATGGATGAACATTACACTTTAAACAAGGAAGGGTTTATGAAACGTCATGTATAAAATATATGTATAAATTTATTGAAGACATAATAGCTACAAAACAGACTGTTAACCCTTACACAACTGTTTAATCACCTGTACAAGCCTAACAGTTCTCGGGCCCCCGCCCAGTGTGTGTGTGTGGGGACACTTCTACACCTAAAATAATAAGTTATAAACAGACAAGCATTGGAGAATAGAACACAAGTCCTAGAAATATACACAATCCTAATTCAAGCGAAGTTATATCAGACAGAAAATCTGACTCATTATACATCTGTAAAAATACAATTCAAATCGAGAAGATCAACAACGCAAAATAATTATCTGAACATAATTGTTTTGATTAGTTTTTTTTTTCTTCCGCAGATGCAGATCTTATGGCAACAGGATTTTTGGCAGCAACAAATTAAAAAAAAGGTAAGAATAATAATAATAATAATAAATGTCCATCTTCCTTTTTCATATATATAAATTTTTTTTCTTCACTTCTGCTACCAACAGGACAGAGTGTTCAGCAGCCACTATTAATATACATAACCGGATTTCATCATAAAATTCATATTACAGTATTTAAAATATTTATATCCTAGAGGATCATCACTTGTTTAATTTACACTAGTCATCCCTACTTATGTCAACAAAATCACTGGAGGATGTGAACAAAAAAAATTTATTATTCACAAATCCGGGTGGGTCTGCGATACATGACGCAAAGCCACGTTGTAAAGTAGGCACACTTTATATTTTTTCTTTAGGATAATTAAAACTGAGCATTAAAAAAGTTTGTGTGTTTGTGTGCACGTTGTGGCCCAGCGTCATCTTGCACAGACCCACCCATCTTAAAAAATGGGTGTGTGTGTGTGTGTGTGTGGGCTTCTGGCTAGAAGAATGGGGGGGGGGGGGGGGGTGTAGGGAAAAGGGAGGGAAGGGGGTTGTGGGTGGTGGTTTCAGTGATCCGCTATCTCACATGCAGTGCTCACAAATGTTGGTAAGTAGACCCCAGCTTCGTCAGGTCCTCTTTCTTCGTTAAGTAGATTCCAGACAAATTCATATACATTCAAATTTTCGGGATGAGTTCACGTGAGGGAGGAATGGGGGGGTTTGGTGGAGGGGAAGGGAGAGTATGTGTGAGTATTCCAAGAGAGGAGGAACTTCAGGACCTTTGTGAAGTCGACGATGCATAAAGTACATATCACAATACGAGTAAATAGTTGCATTCAGAAGTTAACAACAGGAAAAAAAGGCCACAGGTTATCACAATGAGAGGTTCTTAGAATTTGGACGGGCGTTCGTTAATTTATCTCTTGCAAAAACTGTTTTCCTTTTTCTTTACATAATGTATGTCCAAATTAGTGGTAATGATGGGAAGAGAGAAAAAAAAAAAGTCCGAGATATATATATTTAAATGTTCCCATGTGTTGACTTTTTAGTGTTGATTTTTTTTTTCCAAAGCCTGACAACAGCAGGAGTGATCGCAGTGATGGCTCAATACAACCCGTCACTTACCAACCCTCGTTAGTGGTCACGTAAAGGCAAGCGAGCATAAGATGTCGCCTCCCGGACCATGAGTTTGGGGGTAGGCAACAAACTAACAGGGATTAGTACTATTTACTTGCGACAGTGTTTTTATTTTTTTAAGCTTTTTTTTTTAATGTTTGTGTCAGAGAGAAAGAGGGAGAGAGTGAGTGAGAGAGAGAGAGGAGAGGGGAGAAATATGGCGTTTATGTACAACCGTGTGTGTGTGAGGTCGTGACAGGGCCACAGTAGTAGTGAAACGAATCCTGTCCAAGCTTCTGTCATTACCAGCAGGTACAGACACCTGGTACCCATGAGCTGGGCTTCATAAATGAACATCAGAGGTCCACGTAGGTTCCAGCGAGAGGAAAAAATGCATTAATGCTTTCGCCACGCCTGCCTCACAACTGCTGTTGCTGCTATTAAGCAAGCCAAGCCACGCCTCAAGTGAGCAAAAGGCAGGCCAACAGCCGGTCGAGCAGCTGTCGCTGCTGCTGCTGCCACGGGTGAGCTGCTCCAGGCATTAAGATTCCTCGTCGAAATACGTTACAGCCCGGCCGGCGGCGGCCCCGCATTAGAGGCCCTCCACTGAGATTGCCCTCCTGGCATCATGCCGCACTCAGCACCAGTCGGCCATGTAATTGAAGTCCTTGAAGAGGGTCTGGTCTGACTCGTTCAGGTGGCGAGGGTCCTTGGGCGGCGTCAGGGCGGGCTTTTCGAGGGTGAACTCTTCGTCGAAGTTGCTAACGTCCTCAGGAGAGGTCTGAAAAAGGACAAGAAAACGATACTTACACAAAGAAGTAAATAACAGTTTAATTCTACTAAGTATGCCGCCTAGTTAAGTCGACGAAGCAATGTAGATTTCCGGAGGCTAGAAATTGTCTAGATTAGGATCAGGTTATAGGAGGAAATGCAAAAAATATAAATATACTCGTTCTAAAATGCCAGGTTTGATTTAAGAGTTGGTGGGGACCTGCGCGACACTTACTACGGTGGGCACGAACGGTGGCTTGACCTTGCGCTGTAACAGGTCGTCCCAGCCAACGCTACGGAAGAACTGCTGCTTCTTGACGTCTTCGGCATCCTTCTCGCTGGCTCCCAGACGCCTGTCTGGGTGCTTCCGGAGGAGCTTACGCATGATGGCCACCGCCTCGATGGAGAGAAACCGTGGGTATCTCACCTCGTCGTTCACAATACTGTCAAAGACTTCCTCTTCGTCGTCACCAGGGAAAGGGGACTGTTGATGGAAAGGAAGAATTAACCAATTGTTCTTGCATGATGAAAATGAAAAGGGGTTAACCAATCGTTCTTGCATGATGGAAAGGAGAAGGGTTAACCAATCGTTCTTGCACGATGGAAAGGAAAAGGGTTAACCAATCGTTCTTGCACGATGGAAAGGAAAAGGGTTAACCAATCGTTCTTGCATGATGGGAAGGAAGAGTTAATTTATCGTTCTTGCATCATGACTGGATGAGATTACTCTACTTTCAATGTCATTTTTAGTAATGGATCTCATTACAGCAAAGGTCATTCAATACAGATGAGGTAGTAACAACATTTAGCGGGTCAACTCACCTCCCCAACAAGCATCTCAAATATCAAGACGCCGAGGCCCCACCAGTCGACGGCTCTGGTGTACGAAGTCTCCGTGAGGACTTCCGGCGCCAGGAACTCCGGCGTGCCGCAGAAGGTGCCGGTCCGGTCGCCGTAGCCCATGCCCTCTTTGCACAGCCCGAAATCCGCAATCTTTACGTAACCTTCCGTGTCCAGCAGCAGGTTGTCCAGCTTGAGATCCCGGTAGATGATCTTGTTGTCGTGCAGGTACTGGAGTCCGAGTACGACGCAGGCGGCGTAGAACACCGCTCGGGGCTCGTCGAAGACGTCCGCGTGTATGTGCATCATCAGGTCGCCTCCCGCCGCGTACTCCATCACGAAACACACGTGGCTCTGGAAACCAATCCGAGCATAAACCATCCAGTTATTTTAACCTGGCGTCCCCAATCCCTACACTTAAATATGGGCCAATTAATCCTATCAAAGTAACAGGCCGTCCAGCCTAAGGGCCTACAAGAGAGAGAATCCAGAGACTGCTAAGTGGCTTAATGGAACTTACCTCCGTCTGGTAACAGGCGAAGAGGTTGACGAGGAAGGGATGTCTGACGGAGTTGGCAACCTCGAAGATTCTCTTCTCCGCCAGGAGGCTCTCCACCTCGTCTCTCGCGATGATGTCCCCCTTCTTGAGAGCCTTGATGGCGAAGTACTCGCCCGTGTTCTTGTACTGACCCAGGATGACCTTGCCGAAGTGTCCTCTGCCCAGGACGGAGATGAGGCGGAACTGCTCCATCCCCATGGACCCGTACTGGGAATTCCGGTAGGTGTCGTAGGCAGAGTCCCTGTCACGGTCGAACCGTGACAGGGGCAAGTTTCGTGTCCGTACCTCGTCCACATCGCGTACCCCAACCTGTACCGATAAGACAACATCGGTTTTACTATCACTTCCATTACTTCAAACACTTTTATATTCTTCACACATACACAAGTATGTATGTATATATACTTGAGAGAATAAGATGGATGAAGCACAAAGCAAGTAGGCATATAAATAGTTAAAAAAAAAAAAAAGCATTGCTTTACTTGTGTTAATAAAAAGAAATGTACAGTTTGCATCAAGTGATTTCCACTGAGATGAGTGGATTACATTTTAGATCACAGCTAAGTAATGTCAAACCATGCCAGAGAACCAAGACGGAGTCCAGTCAGTATTTAACAATGGGCTTTACAAGGGCTTGAGCTTGTCTTAATATAAGGCATATATGAAGAAGACAGAACAAGCACGAAGAGGAGAGCGGTTGCAACAGTGAATGTGGTGGTTAGTCGACAGCTCATTTAGCGTGGTGGGGTTTTAGTCAATTATATATATATATATATATATACACGGAGCGACTGCGAGAGAGGAGGCCGGGTCACACACGACAGGGGGGGGGTGTGTTAGTGTATGATGACAGGGAGGGAGGGTTGGTTTATATCTGGGGGTGTGATTGGGTAACAATCAACCGGGGGGGAGGGGGGGGGGTGTTACAAGAGGGCGTTGGCAGTGTACCTGGTCTTCTGGCAGGTGGACATGGTAGGAGGGCGGAGAGGACGAGCACGGCCGGGAGCAGGGTCGGGAGGAGCTGCCCTCGGCCGCCAGTTCCTGCTCCTCCTCCTCCTCCTCCTCCTCCTCTACCTCCTCGATACTGACCTGGCCCTCGACAGGGCCCGAGGTGCCGCTCACGCCGCGCTCAATGACCTCTCCCTCGTGCAGGAAGTTGAACTCGTTCAGCGCGTTCTGGTCATCAAGAACACCAGAAGTGTCAGAAGGCAGAACGTACACACACACACACACACACAAACACACCTACTTTTACAGCAGCCTTGACCTACCAACTTCATGTGCATTTGATAAGTGCAAAGTAAATTACTTTTGACATGAGATGGTGAAGGAGAAAAGTATATATATATATTGCAGTTATAAAATACATGTGATTCAGTGCAAATAGATTACCAAAAGAAAATATATACCAGATACAGGAATTATAAGATGACATAATGCGTGCAGAGTGTATATATATACCAGGATATAAGTGACTTTAATGTGAGTTGGTGCAGCAGAGATATAACGTTGCGCGTGACATGCATTATACTATATCGCCCAGACTGCTTCACAAAAATGATAAAGGAATCGACCGTGTACATTGGTCTTTGTCACCATTCGCCTCTCAACCCACTTATGTTTGCCACTTGAACACCCACCTTAAACATCCCCACCCCAAGACTCGTGAAGTTTGACCCCCTCCCAACTCCCATCCCGGCTTATTCACAACCGCCAAGCGGAGATAGACAGCGGCTTACCTGCAGGAGGTTCTGCCAGGTCTCCGGCTTCAGCACCTTCTTCAGGAGATGCACCAGCGCCCTCAGGTTGACGTTGAGGGTCGAGACGCCCTTAATGTCCAAGACGGCCTTTACCAGCGAGAGCACACTCTCCTGCTCTGACTCGCCCTGATCCCTTATGTGCCTCACGGTTTTGGCCACCATGCTTGACGGGTTCCACCACAGCTCGTCGCGGTCGTACTCAGGTGGTGGTGGCAGCAGCCGGTACGATTTATACACACACAAGGGGAACACAACCAGCTTACGACGGAGATACACCACCTCACGACGCGCAGCAAGTCTATAAACTGTTGAGGGGGGGATGGCCAACGCGACCTTATATGCTGTCGGATGATACCGCGGCTATCGTATGCCTCCCGATAACGGCGGTGTGGCGACGCTGCCGCTCCTCTTCTCGTACGTCCGGCCTGCCGTACCCAACAGAACAATTAAACGCCATATCCTCAGTCACGACTAAGGAGGAAATGCACACTGAAGTGTCCCTTCCCTTTGCTCACCTTCCCCGCGTATTGGATCATCCGTCTCTGACTCATTTTTCCCAGCTTTTGTCTGCGTCTTAAGTTACTATTTTGTGCATGATGCAACTGGTCTGTTGATGTTACGTTCGGTTCCGTTGCATTACGCATGACCACAACTGCTCTACAGGTGTTACGTTCGGCTCCGTTGCAAGACAGCGACGCGTCAAAAACCCCCATTGAGGTTTTCCGGCCATCTTTCCTGCTTCGCCGGGACTAGCAGTATCATGATGTGAGACCTTCCACTTATGAATATGACCCTGACCAACACCCAGGCCTCGCTGGGCCAACAGCTTAGACTAAAGTCCGCCATAAACAGGACCACATTTTCAAGCAGCCACACACGTGAAACAATCAAATGCCCAGAAGTTCTTCGTGGAAATAATCTCCACATTTAGAACGTTTCCATACGAGTAACCCATGAGACGAAGCTGCCCAGTAACTACCTCACTAACGTGTTGTTGACCATTCCACAGTCTCAGTTCGCATCGCTAGGGAGAGAAATATCAATTTCCAAGACAACTGTAAAATAACGTATATATTTCTTGACTGGCTAGGCATTATCTAAGATTATCTAAACGGCGTGGCCAAGGACGCTTGGTCAGCTGAATATGATCTCGTCTCAACAGGCACTCGGGCTTCTTCAGCATTACCTGTAATCATGCGCTCGTAAACAACTCAGGAAAAAAAAAAAGACAACTTGAACAAGAGTGGAAACGAGGAAAACGGCCAGAGCAATTCGACCAAGCTATCGAAATACACCCGTATATATATATATATATATATATATATATATATATATATATATATATATATATATATATATATATATATATACTCATTCCACATAGGATTAAGCATCAACTTTTAGCCACAGTTGGTTGGTTGAGCTAAATTCAGTCCCAAAGACAACCAGGGACATTAAGGTTTAGTTTTTTTTTTTTTTACAACTACATTGGTCATTTGAGCCTTGTAAAGCTGTTTTAAACAACCACCTGGGTCATTAAGGCCGAAAAAGGCTTTTAGCCATAACGAGGGTCATCAAAGCCGTTAAGTATTAAACCGACAATAAAATATCTTGAACAACAACACCGGATGACCAGCAATAATTCAACCGGTATATTCATAACAAATGGTAATCACATGCTGGATCACCAAGGACTGGGCTGGTATAAGTAATTTCAAACAAGTTACACAGGAAGTGGACTATTTGGAGAAGACTGCACAACAATGACTTGCTTATATAAGGCAGATATACGTGTGAACCGCTTGCAAGTTGCAAAGGCAGGATACTTCTAAAGCATATGGGGTGGAAAACAGTACTATGTTTGAAATGCTTTAACGCACGAGAATCGTATCTGAATTTACTCATTTTCCGACAGTCGAGAACGTTAATGTTGCAGGAAGAGATTCAGCTGACTGAAGTTTACACTTTTCAGTATCAATGAGAGGGGCCACCAGGCATTAGTGACTTAACCCAGCCGGCGTTTTTCATCTGGGGTATTATGGTCTCTACTGAGCCTGCTTGTGAAACCATACGAGTCCACGGGGAAATGGAACACAAGTTCCCAAGTGCACTTTCGTGTAATAATCACATCAAGGGAGATACAAGAGAGAAATACAAAAGTCAGTTGGTAAACCCTAGCCTGAGTCAGGTACCCATTTCATCGACCAAACCCTTAGGGGTGGATGAACAGCTGGGTTGACTGTGGACCGACTGCCGCAGCCGGTATTCGAACCTATGCGCTCGACCCTGGGCGGCCCCGTGAATGCGTCACGGTTAGGAACGCTACCCGATAAACCACAAAGGTTCGAAAGATCGTTTTAAAGTTTGATGTAGGTAGACTCAAGTTATAGTTTGACGCACTTACTTGGTTATTGGTAATGGTTACCGTCGTGAATCTGTCCATTAATCCATGGAGGGCAAAGGTAAATAAATCTTGGGAATGTTGGCCGTGACCTCTGAGTATTCAAGGTCAAAAGGTCAGGACACATACCCCCCCCGCAGAGAACTCCAGTGGTCAGGAAGTTAATAATAAATTCTTATGTAGGATTTATGCAGCCGAAATTGTCACTGTCTATGTTCCTCTTTCGTGCAAATACTCGAACTGTCTACCCTCCCCCTCTCTCTCTCTCTCTCTCTCTCTCTCAAAATGTCCTCCTTGCGGTCATTGTCTCGTTTGCTGATATCCTATTTAACACTCACATGCCTTCCATATAAGTCCCCCCCATTTTCTTCCCCAGTGTGTTTACCAACTTTACAAATATATGAAACCGTCCATGTGACCTGTGCACGCCTCTGTGCTGTAATTTTCCCAGGTGTGCAGCAGTACACGTCCCACGCATATTTCACATTTATGTATTTTCCTCATCAGTGAATTGCAGTCACGATGAAATGGCAGCAGCTTTGTCGCGTTAATATAAAGACGGTTCACTTCACGCCTGAAACACTAAAACGCTTTCCTTTAACAGCAAATTGGCCCAAACTAAAAAAATTACCTACCACGAATACAATGTCTCTAGAGATGTGTTGGATTGCATTTTTTTTTTTTTTTCGCAAAAACAACCGTGATTCACTGATAACCTAGTTCAAAGATTATGATTACACTTGCTATATAGCGATTCAATATAAACATATCGTGTTGTAAGGGAACATATAAATTGCTTATACTCTGATAACTGCCTTTAGTATTGCACGTTTTCTAGTTACATTTAAAAACCACTATTGGGCAATTAATAATAATACTAATACACGTTATGTCTTCATAATCTCGTAGGTTTAAACTCAAGAATAAATGGCCTGAAAAGGCTCAAACATGGTTAGTTTCAGCTCGAAATCTCTTTCAAAAAGTGGAACTGGAGAACTGTGGTGATGATGTCGGATATTTTAGTCACCCAATCAGATTACGACTTCAATAAAAATCTCGGCGTCTTACGTCCACGAGATAAAATTATCCGTGGTTCGAAGTGCAAGTTGCCTGAGAGAGGGAGGGGGTCCAACATCCGACAACACGGCCTCACCTCTCGTCCTGAATCCCGAGACGCGCTTGTTCGTGCCCCCATCTTCAGAGCCAGCAAGTGGTATCCTTTGTTCGGCACATCTAATAAACCATACAAACTATTAATCTCTCATTTAACTACTGGTTTACCCCTATGATCGCCAGGCAGTTAATGGAACTTAAAAGATAATGCGACATTAAAAAAAAAAAAAAAGGCGAACGGATATCGGTCACTTCGACGTACTGACACTTAAAGCGGAAGCAGAGTTTTATGCAGCTCTCCCTCTGTGGAGTTCAACCTCTTTTATCAACGGGGGTATGCGGTAAGGTGAGGTCCTTGGGTACACAGAGAGAGAGAGAGAGAGAGAGAGAGAGAGAGAGAGAGAGAGAGAGAGAGAGAGAGAGAGAGAGAGAGAGAGAGGAGGAGGGGGACGCATGTCATGTGGGGGGCGCGTGCGCGCACACACACATACGATCACGTAGTGGTGGACCCACTCTGATCCAGGAGCAATAATATATCGTTCCTGAGGCATTTCAGCCGGACGACCGGTGTGTGTGGCATAAACCTCGACGATATGCCTCCTGTATGTGCGACAACGGAAATAAGAAATATGCATTTACCATACGGAAAGGAGATGCCCGTAAGAACAGACTGACGCGCGTCATTCCTTTCACACAAACGTGACGATGAACACCACGTACACGAGAGTGTGGTTTGGAAGACTCGCCATCACCAACACCCACGTGTATCAAGACGTATCATTATTACTATGCAAAGTCACCTAGTGTGGTGGGTGGAGACGGATGCATGACTAGTGCGAACGCTGTCTGCTGGACTCATGACAACATCATGAAACATTATAAGCATCCAGCGTTCTCCCATGATAATGTTGCGCGCGCGGCTCGTATGCAAATTAAGCTCAAGGGTACCAGACGAAAGCATGTTGCACAAGTGTCTTATTCGTTTTATTGCAATGGTACTCTGCTGTGTTAAATGTCTCCAACGTCCATAAATGGAGCGAACAATCGACATATGTAAATAAAGGTTAACTCATACATGACAACGATATACTTTACCCTAAGAACCAGTGATAAATAATTTATATATTATATTATACACTGTAAAGGGGTGATTTACGATCTATTATATACTGCATTCTTTTAACTTGAAGAACTGAGTTAATTTTGCTGGGGGGGGGGGGGGGGGGAATGGTTGTTATAACTTTACCCTGACGGGCCTTAACGACCCTGGCAGTTGACAGACACCCCGCAAAGCCCAACAGATCAAACCTAATGGTTTAAGGTTTCTAAACCTTCAGCCAAAATATCTTACTAATGTACCGTGCGATCTGCTGCTTAAAACGCTACCTCAATTGCTATTCATCGTGGCGACGTAAACACTATAAAAGCACTGGGGAGTAGGTCACGCTGTGCATTGAGACGTGGCAATAAAAAAAATTATCATCTGAGAAGCCTCTTAAAATTCTGAGAAATGTGCACAGAAAACATATACTCGGTACTCTATCTTGCAAACAACTTCAAGTTGTAATAAATATATGCCTGTAAAGTGGTGTACAAGAGGCTATTTTTTTTTAAACAATGCCTATAAACTCACAAAATCTTATAAGTGGCATTTTCTTTTCTTACTAAATAAATCTGGAAATTGAGCGGTTGTCGGAGGCGACAGGCCCCACTGTATGTGAAAGCCGCCCGAATGAAGTAATGATCATAATTTTATTCGTACGTCAAAAGGAATATGAATAGGAGTATTTCACTTTTTGCACATTTCTCAGTTTGACTGCTTTGTTCAAAGTACTTTGTTAAAGTTTTGTTCTCTGTTACGCTGAGAATTTGCATGTAAGTGTTACATAAAAAGTGGCGCGAGGACGCGTTTGTGGTAACCATCTAAAAATAAAAATAGCTGGAAACCAAAGACCCTTGTACACCCGCGGCTGTTGACTGTGTACAGAGCAAGAGGGCAATCCAACGCTCCTCCTGGTTTGCATAACGCAACAATATATCAACATTCATCTCAGATATAATGTATCCGCAAATCCAACGCTGGAGCCGTCACGTAGATCCACGCTTATCTTTCACTGATAACCTCGTTTTAATATAAAAAAAAAAACCTAAAGGTCGAATGCGTCTTATTGGCTACGTGGGTTGGCGGCTCTATAGATGTAAAGCCCCTGTGGCTTAGAGGGTCAGGTCAGAGGTCACATCATTACAGTCCAAGGATCGTGCTTTAAGGGCGGATCGGATGAGTGTGGTTGTGAACGCAGTCAGGAGTGACCAAGACTACCACACAGAACCGTCCCACGTTCTCTATCTGTGCCTCCACCTCTCCCTGACGTAAATAAACACAAACAAAACACTTATTACGTAAAACATTTAGAAAGCGAAACCGTGTAAACAAACAAGTTCGTATTTACATTCGAAGACGAACGATGGTGAAAGAAAAGCTTGTAATGCCAACAATTACGACACAAGATTATATTTAGTACCCAACCACTTCTTCGTTTTCTACGTAAATGCACAAATAACCACGAGTTGCAAGCAACCCCAACCAACACCGTAAGGTTTAAACAAGTCGACAATCTCCCAGCCTCCGCCAAGCACTGTCGTCTAAACTATAAAGCTGATATTAAGGTTGAGAAGGGCAGCAAGCCGTGTCAAGTGTGTTGTTACCCTGAGGATATAGTAACTCCACCCAACCGGGAACCAGCGCTCGCATACACACACACACACACACACACACACACACACACACACACACACACACACACACACACACACACACCCTCAGTCCCGTTCATCAACTCTAATCCCTAGGATCTAAGTTAGGGACGGACCGGCCCAAGAAGACAAGGTCCCAGTGCCTTGTTGTGGGACTGGATAGAGTCTTCAACAAGTTTTGCTGTGCAAGCGGGAGGACGGAGAAGATATACTGTTGTTTCAAATCATAATCACGAGCAGGTCATCATCATCATCTTTAGGTATCATCCTTAAGTCATAACCAAGACAATGTTTACAAAGGAAAGACTTTTCAGGAGAATGGAAACCTCATCGATTTGCTTTTACACCAAAGACATCTTCCAATACGACTGGTATACACAGTGTAAATAAGCATGAACATTTTATTTACATTACTGTTGGCACAGTGTAAATAAGTACGAACATTCTATTTACACTGTTTCCTGTAGAAAGAAACACGTCTTTAAGATCGGCCGACGACATGGGATCAGAATATTAAGCCACTTCAAATATCCTCCACGTTATATAAACTCTAATACTCTCTGCCACACAAGAATGGCCTACTCATCACGGATCACGATTTCGTGCGATCGGATTAGAGCGAGGAGTCACAATGGCGTACTGTATGTGGCATTTTGAGTGAGGCTGTGACCAGTGATGCGCCGGTACGCAGGTTACATCCCAGCAAAGCGCCAGGTCGTATCGACGGGCAGCTGACTGCCTTATCAACAAAGGGCGAAGGGGGTATCAGGTGAAGACCTGCTTGATAACCTCCGCCTGCGTTGTCTCTTCACCTCTTTCTCCCCAATCATCTCTCTCTCCAACACATCCTCTCTCTCTCCGCCCACCATAAAAGCCGGGTAATGATATTCCACCTCCACGAACAGTTTCAGACGCGCCGCTATATACTTCCTCAACCAGCAGGTCGGTCGGTCCGTCCCTCCTCCCTCTAGCTTTGACATCGGCTCTGATCTTCTTCAGAATGTGCTGACCCCTATAATCAAGGTGACCTTACCCACCCCACCCCACCGCCTCAGCTTTACTCAGGTCACAGCATTGTCTTCATCTTCAAGTGACAGAAACGTGTCGAGCCAGACCCCCCGTATTCTTGTGTATAGACAGATATGGAGGAGGGGCGACAGATCTGCATACGGCTTCGATGTAATTCTCCATTTAATCTGCCTGACGTGATTTAAGCCAAAGATCGAACGAGGCAAATACAAAACTTGGCTGTTCATAAAAAACGTGAAATAAGACCTAAATTCACAGCTGGTAGGTATATATATATATATATATATATATATATATATATATATATATATATATATATATATATATAAAGGGTAAAAAAAATTATATAATGCAATGAATACAGAAATAACTTAAATTTGTAAGAACGAGAGAGACAATGTCTTTACACAAACATTCTTATTTAATATTTTTACAGAAGCTGAGATGCGGGTGTTCATGCAGCTGCCTGTACGAACTCTGATGGGCTTGATGCGGTTGCGGCGCCGGCCGAATTGCAACAAGGGGACGAGGGATCTGTGGTGGCGGAAGGTGACTCCACATGTGTTCAGCGCCTCTTCAAGAGAGGTGGTAGAAGATGACTCTGTATGCTCTTCTCTGCACCATTTCTAGCAGCCCCCACTTGTGTTAGGAAGACTAACACTACTTTCAAGTCCCTGACTTCGCAGTTAACAGGTAAGTACTTAGCAGAATATAAAACCCTGTGCATCATCCAAGGACTTGCAGTAAAATTCTTGTACAAAATGTACATTTCCATTTTTTTCCGCTAGTCTACAGAGTATAAGCATCCACGACAGCGAAACAAATGTAATACCGATAAAGAATAAGAGAGATTTGAAAAAGCTTTTATCAGGATGTGTGTGTTTGTGTTTGTGTGTGTGTGTGTCCCCCTCCCCCTCTCGTTAGCAACAGTGTTGAGTGTCAGCTTTACATTCTCATGAGGCTGGAGAGGCCGTAATCAGTCGTAATCAATAAGAATGGCTTCAGATGAAGAGAATAATTGGCCCGACCAATCCCGTGACCACCTCCACACAATCACCTTGTGCGCAATTACTCTAGCCAACTTCATGGGTAAAAAGGGCGGTGTATGCATAGGATGCGATCCCCCACAAAGCTTTCATATAAAACTTCCTGCAAATATGTAATGTGCACTAAACAAGTATCGTATATATATATATATATATATATATATATATATATTCCTATGAGTCCAAGGGGAAAATGATACACGATAAGTTGCGAAGTGCACTTTCGTGTAATAATCACATCGTCATGGGAGAGACAAGAAAGAAATATAACAATCAGTTGATATACAACGAAGAGAAGTAGCTATATACTGAGATACTTCTGAAAGAATTTTCTGAAAGATGATAGATGAGTCAAATTTAACTTCATAACAAAAGACACAAAGAAGCTACATGGAATTCGAAAAGTTGAGAATACTGTTCGAAAAAATATATATAAAGCATCCACTTTAAGTTTCATGCCAAAAGGTGGAACGTTCTCCCAAGTTAAAAATCCCACCTTAAACGTATTAAAAAATGACATAACTTGAAGTCCAAATTGGCTATGGGTCTTAACATCATTCAATTCTCCAGATCCTGCGAAAAGCAAAACTGCACTTAATGACCAAATATGGATTATCCTTAGCGTTAACCAGGTTTAATAAACGCCACAGGAAACCCCCTCTCAACAGCGCCATAACTTGGGAGACGTCGGTCGAAACTATATTTATGGATCCTGCGCCACAAAAAGTATTCAGACGGGCGGGAAGAAGAAAGTGTCCAAGTTTCAGGAGAGTAACACAGTTATAGGTTAAGACTGCCGGTGACTGTTACACGGCCGACGGTGGAGAGATGTCGAGATGGGTCACGAGGGCCAAAGCAATGACTCCTGTATCCGTCATGATGCTAACGCCACACACACACACATCACTGCTGCACAACATGAAAAACTTGTATCCTCATATTTCACCTCATAACGACACACTCACATAAGCTAGAGCAGAGATAGTGAGATAAGAGAGAGAACATGAGCTATATTTTTTGAAGGGCCCAGGAACTAATGACTCTGTTGTGCTCATCAGAAACCCGACACCACCTGTCGCCAATATCTGGGGTGCAGCTCAATATATACCTCATTTGAGGCGATAACTGAGCGCTATCTCTAGACTCAAGGTTGTCGGAGGGCAGAGGTCGTACTGCCTCCTGAAGAAGCGCAGCGAACGTGAAGCTCAACAGGTGCTTCCTGCGTCCACCTTCTCCTCCACCAGTTGGCACGCGTCTTCGACAGGTGCGCCTCATTTTCCGTTCAGACGACCTGTGCTGGAACACGAGAGCTGATAAAGCGGTGTTCCATGAAACGCCATGATGGCTCCTTCTTCCCTAAGACAGTTATGCTGTGGAATTCCCTTCTTTCCGTCTTTCCCTCTCCAAGTGACATATTCTTACCATTCCCTTACCACGCTAATGTCTCGCGTTTCTGATCCTATCCACGATTACATTCAACCTTTAAAGGACCCAGTCAGTGGTCTGTTGTTGTTGCATGGCCCTTTTGTAATCGTGAACCGAGACAGGTGTGACACCAGTAATGTTTGCCACCCAAACAGTTCAGAGGATAAGCAGCTACACTTCCAATCTGCTGGACGACATGTTTCTTTGTCAATACATCTGTGTTTCCCATACTGCAAACACAAAATTAGTGAGATTAAATTCAGTCAGTTGATGGAAATCTGAGAGCACTTTCCCCAAGCACACCTTTACGTTACCTCGCCCTTCGAACTTCAATATTCACCGTCCTGAGGATATTTAATACCGTTATTCTAATAGAATATGCAATACGGCTGCATTATCAGCATAGAGTGGGCGTCTTTCGCGTGCCTATGAATTAAATCTCTGCAAGTGACATGGGCGCATGAGCTTGCCCCCAAAACGTACGTCAAGATCAACCTTTTCTGCTTCTTTGTGTTACAAAATTCTGTCGTGGAGATTGTGGCCTGCACAATATAAGCTGATGGACGACGATCAATCGTCTCAGGTCGGCAGTCCACCTTCCACACACTGTCACTAACCCCGTCTCCTGTTTCTCTGGGATTGGATTCTATTGTGATACAGTTCCTGAGGTCATTCATTTTCGGAGGACTGACGGGTCTCCAACCCCGCAGACTGGCAGAGTGCGCGGACGCCCAATTTTCTGCTGGAGGGTTGTAAAAGAAACTTGTTAACTCGGTGACATTACCGGGTAACCATCTACGTATGTATATACTCTCCTGGTACAGCAGCAGACATGTGGTCGTGGGTGGTTGTCTAAGGTGGTCTCTCTCTCTCTCTCTCTCTCTCTCTCTCTCTCTCTCTCTCTCTCTCTCTCTCTCTCTCTCTCTTAAGGATCAAAATTTACACAGACGGGACCTATATTTACATTCCCAAGCAGGTCAGGTCAGAGACAGACGAGCCACCTATATGGGGGGATGCTGTGAGAAGACTGACAGGCAGAAACTTTAGAGAGGAGGATACCGACATCCCACTGCCTTCCGAGACCCACTTACCCGGTTACTTCAGGCCGAGATAATTCATGGGTCACCTACCTCGCCGCCGGTTACCGGGGAAGAGCGATCTTCCCAGTCATACCCCCCAACAGCGCGTGGCTAATTTCCTGGAAACACACGATACCGGATGGACTGCCTCGGGAGGGGTGTTGGGGACGAAGGCGTCTGGTCAGTACGTTAATGGCTGGACCAAGCAAAAGCATATCGTGTGTTTATGACGCAACTGCCTCTACCACTCTCAACTAGCTGCACTACTCCTATTACTACATCACAACCATGGAAAAGGAATCCTGTGTGTCTGGTTGACAATGTTGGAGGGGAAGAAACTTTTATCCACGGTAATGAAAACGTTTCTCCAGGGGTAATGGACATGTTCTTCCACGGTAGTAGAAACGTTCTTCTAAGGTAATGGAAACGTTCTTTCCAAGGTTAGGATGGGTGGCTCGTTAACCTGCCCTGCCGCTGTCAATATCTCGTGGTAGGCCGAGTGGATGGTTCCGTGTATGTGTGGGTCCAGGACCTGCTGCAGCTGTTGCGGTTACACCCAACATGGTTTCGAGGTACGTGACTCATGACGATAAACCGGAACCCTGTTACTGGTGACAGAAGCCACCACAAGGGAGGGAGGGGGCTGTCGGTGTCGTAGTGTGACGGCGTTACACACTACCACCAAGTACCGGACGAGGTAACAACCCACGCACGTGTCACGAACTGTTACCATGGCACCACCACCACCTCCCACCTTTCCCTTCCCCCTTATCCCTCCAGCCCGGTAGCACATCACTATCACAACCCCCTCCCCCTCCCTCCATTGTGTCCCACGCTGCCTGTACTGCTGCTGCTGTTGCCAGCCTCGCAACGCACAGTTGATACCATAGGGAAATGAACCAAGTCACGATCAGTGATGGGGTTGTAGATCACTTTGACCACATCCCGACACTGATAGCCACGCACACCTGGCAGAGGCTAGTGTGTGTGTGTGTGTGGATTCACCCTTTTAGGAGCAGAGATATGGTGCGTATATGTACACGAGGTTGAGACGTAGCAACACGAATACGAGAGAGAGAGAGAGAGAGAGAGAGAGAGAGAGAGAGAGAGAGAGAGAGAGAGAGAGAGAGAGAGAGAGAGAGAGACTCTCTCTCCCCTGCAGCATACACACACTATTCACACGAACACCTGCTTTCGAGTTCCAGCCACCGTTCGTGTGCCCCACGTCATATGACCTGAGTGTTCTCTGGCCTTTTCCGTCTTACAGACGAACACCTTCAAGCCAAAAACTTACAGAATTTACCAAAAGGCATTTATAAAATCAAAACGGTCTCTATTCTTCATTGTTGCGCTAACGATACAACATGGCTGGCTTCCCCTTTTATAAGCGCCCCCTAAGCGTCATGGATGCTTCCTACGTTTAAAGTAGTTAGTTCATTGTGTATCTTGAGTAAGTTCGACGTGTTTACCCCTCTACATGTCATGTTTGTCCTCACAACAATTCGGTAATGTAAAAGTAAATAATTCAGTGGAAAGTCAACGTTTTATGCATGTGTGTGTGTGTGTGTGTGTGCGTCTGACGGTGGATACTGCTGGCTTACAGCTATATAAAAACTAAAAATGATGAGGTTCCTTATCTCCCCACTGATAAGAGAGGGAATGTCGGGGGGGGTATGGGGGGTGTGTGTGTGTTAACGGTGTGGCTCGGGTACATGATGGACAGATCGAACCCTGATGATAACAAGACACGGCCTCGCCGGGCCGCTTGGCTGGGGGGTGCTTCTTGTGGCCACAGTGACACACTCCAACCAGCCCTTCTTGTGGTTGGTGTAACACCACACTCCAACCAGCCCTTCTCCTGGCTGATGTAACACACTCTGTAAAAAGCACGAGAGCCCCAGACTGCCAACTCACACACACACAGACACACCCTCAACCAAAATGTATTGTCATTATGCTCCAGACCACTCACTCACCCGTCCAGTCATCATCCTCACTCCCGACCACCACTCCTCTTGTCCAGTCATGACACACACCCGACCCGCAAATCACGACACTCGCCCCCCACTCGGACGAGAGAAGGGCACCTTTATCTCCTCTTCAAGCCCTCTTCATATAATCGGGCCCCCTTCCCCCATCCCGATACTCATCGCTCACGTGACTATTTATAACGAAAGGGCCCCGCCACAGACCAGCCCTCAAGTAACACCGGACAGAGTGTGAACGACTTAGCTACGCATGACGGCAACTGATCAAGTCTGCTTCCTTTAAATGGGATAATCCAGTATCCCTTCTTTCTAAACCAAGCTATCATTAGTCTCATCGCAAGGAAGGCAAAGGAAGGAGAGATTACAGCTGACCCTCGCCATGCGTGTTGTTG
This sequence comes from Panulirus ornatus, assembly GCF_036320965.1. NCBI lineage: Eukaryota > Metazoa > Arthropoda > Malacostraca > Decapoda > Palinuridae > Panulirus > Panulirus ornatus. The sequence goes on from NC_092296.1 coordinate 2,307,364, forward strand.
GACTCTGTGTGGTGTCTGCTGGACACGAGCCCTTATCTCGAGGCATAATAGGCCCATCCTCAGTAGATAATAGGCACGAGTCCTTATCTCCAGGCAAAACAGGTCTGTATTCTCCAAAGGGGCCAAATCTCATTACTCTAACCTGCTCACATCACATTATTATAATCAATGTCAGCCACCTTCGCGTAAGTTTTCTTTACATTTCTCCAAAATCTGTAAGTCTTATTCATCCGATCCATTAATCTTTCAGAATTATACATCGTATGATCTCGCATTTTTAACATAGATATATTACACCCTTGAATATCAATCCTCGAGTGAACCATTTTCGTTCACAAAAAAAAGGGGGGGAAGGTTTAGGAGAAGTGGGTATTCTTACACCAAGTTGTTTACATTCGTATTCCTACCGTCAGGGTTGTACTACATAAGAGTCAGGCCAGCTACAAGGATGGTCAGTTTATCAGCTGACGATTACCTTGCGGTAGCACTGAGCCTCCACCACTACCCACACTCTCCATGCTTAATGTCATCTCAAATTTCGTTGTGGGTCTGGTGGCAACGACGCTAACACACTAAAGGGTCTACTGACGGTTCCCTTGTTCTGGTAAACCGTCTGGAAAGCCTAGTGTAGGAACATGGGTCTTCCAAGGACCCTACCACTACACAAATCCTACTCCAACTGACTTCCCACTTCAACAAAGAACCCTACAAGTCAGTGATAAAAAATATCACACCCGGACTCTCGTCATGAAACACCTTTTGCTACACTCACCACACGCCAGGAAGGCAAACAACTAAACATCTGTCGGTCTAAATCACGACAGTATGACCCCTTCGGTATAACAGTATGATCTCTGACCTGAACCTTCCTTGAGGTTCAGGTCAAAGGCCAAACCGTCATATCCAAGGGTCGTAACCGCCTTGGTATAGGTTCGTACTATCTTGCTCAAGGGGTTCTTGAACCGCCTCTTTGCAAGGCCGATCGAAGATAACAGACAAGATGTGGATACAAGGAACCGCTTCGAATATAAACGAACCCCCTTTGTCGATACGAAGATTTACGGTAGTTGAGGTGAAACGTACAAAAGTTTCAATAACTTTTAACGGAATACAGGATTCAGTGAGGAGTACACAACAGTAAAGAGGTGCAACAGAGGTCCACCTTCTCTCCAAAGAAGATACGATATATAGGTCAAACAGCTAATTCAATTATGAAAAATAAAAGCCACTAATCCTATAAAGACGGATCAATATTTTCGAAGCTTCGTCCAACGCAGTCAGAGCGTTTTGTACAATACGGTATATATATATATATATATATATATATATATATATATATATATATATAAACACCACATAATGTATGACAGTTCTGGAGCAATTATCTCCTTGAGGCTGGGATCAATGAACCTGGCCCGGGCCGGACCATCATCTATCATCAACAACACTTGGAAGCCCTCGCAAGGCCGTAGAACCATACCCTATTATCATCATCTGTACACAAGCAACAGATAACACACACCTACCCCTGGACGTCCTCTTAAAACAAGAAAGGTCCTATTTCTTGCGTGGTGTTTACATGATAACAAGACATCCCGATTATTTATCGTTCTTGTGCATGGGTAACAGCGGTTTGCTTTTTTTTTTTTGGTTAGCTCTCAACAGACAGCGTTGCCAGAGGACCATCTCCCGTCAACATTAGGTGACTTCGAGTGGTGTTCACAGGCCCCAACTCCTGAACCGTCTCAAGAATTACTATTTATCCCAGTCTTATATCTGTTTGTGTGTGTGTGTGTGTTTTCGGGGTGCCATTACTGGCACAGTCAGGTCAGTTTTCTCGCGGTGGCAGCGAGAACACATTTTATCCCTACCCTCGCGGTGGCAGCGAGCGAACACATTTTATCCCTACCCTTCCAGTAATACCTTACGAACGTGTCTGCTCGACTGCTTCGTCCATTCGCACTCGACTCGCCGTTCACACCGTTACATGCGTGTGAATAAGCACCTGGGAAATGGACGGGAGATCCAATGCCCGCACTGTGTTGGCAGAGGTTGGGAGGGTTATGTTCAGCAAGGGTGGCGGAGAGAGGCAGTCTGGTATGGTCCCATTCCTAATAGCCTGCGAGGAGAATGTGGAGCTGGAAGGCAGACCTATGAGACAGGATTGCATATGCAGTTCGGAAACCACGTCAAACGATCTCTGTTTCACAAAGCTAAACACTTTCAGACAATTAAGACAACTGGAGTTCACTCTCGACAACGTTTAATAGCTCTTCACTGAACATTCCCCAGTCATATTACCTAGCACATATATACTGGTAACCACACACAAAAGCGCAACCATCTTCCCATACCCAGTGTCCACCCTAATACCACACTGCCACATATACCACCACATCCACACCTCTTACCACACAAAGCTAAGAGCACACTTCTCACCGACCACAAGCGCGGTGCTGTGGTATGAACTTCATAGGGACACATAGGTGGCACACACTGCAACACATGTACACAACTCTCACACCGTCTTTCGACCACAGAAACTTGTAACGGGAAAATCCGACAAGAAAACTACAATTTAATCGATAAAGTAAGTCTCGCATTACATCAAGAAAGATATTTAATTAAAAAATTAGGTCTCCCATTCCCAGGCTAACACACACAAATACCACAACAACGCCTCCGTGGCTCACCACATTCTCACACCTGCGCAAGAACGTTTGTTTATAAAACACTTGGACAAACACGAGTTACGTCAAGGCGATAAGGACGGGGCGCAGTGCGTGTCCACAATGTCTGGGTCCAAGGGTCAGACCCCAACGGTACGATCATTTCCGGTTTGTGATGTCCCCGAGGGCCTCTGACCTGACCCTTCACGGGTCAGGTCAAGAGACCGGGACATCGTACCCTTCGGGTCGTACCGTCGTGCTCAAGACATACGTCACAATCCTTAGCTGATGCTGCTTAAGGATAGCCTTTAATATGGTTAGCCATACGCCATAACATATCTCTATCCCAGACCGTTGTCCCCCCTTTTCCAAATAACTCCCCCATAAACTACTCGTGAAATGATCCAATCCACCGAGACTTAACCCCTACGACAGGGGGGAGACGTATTAACAGCCGTATTGTTATCAAACACACCAATTAAAACCCTTTATATCAAACCAGTTACCTCCCGTTTCCAAACAGCCCTTCGCCTCTCATATACCTGACGACCTACTTTTACTGGTGTGTTGGTGGTGTTGATATATACAGTCACAAGACCTTGGCTAAGTGTCTCGTCATGTATGTGTGTGTGTGTGTGTGTGTGTGTGTGGAGCCACCATTCACAGATTCCAGACTTTGGCGTCTCCCACCATCAGATCTCGTGATCTTGGCCTGGTATAATTCTCTCCCTCTCCCCCTGCACGGAGGCCACACGCCCAGGCACCGAGGGCGTGCAAAGGTCTTCGGATTATCTTCCGGGGGTCACCTGAAGAAGAGGTGTTCAAGATGGGAAATGTCTTTATCTTTTAAAATCGACTTTTGGTTAATGCTTGATGGCGACGGCCTAATTATGACCCCCTTCCCCCTGTCAGTTGACAGATCTCTCTCTTACTTGAACCCCTCAACCCGCGTGAAGTTCACCGGATCATCCTTCATTAAAACCTCTTTTGAAGCACGATGGTACGACCTTTGGCTCTGGTGTCACGACCTTTTATATCACCAAAGACCCTTCCGGGATAAAGAGTGGGTGGGTGGGTCAGGTCAAAGGTGAAGCCATCCCCCTCCCCCCCTTCTGTAGCTCTGACCTCCATATAAAAAAAGTTTTATTAGAATGTTTCAGACCACCAAGAAAATATAACACATGAGGGCAGAGAACCAAACATGCCGATCACACAACCTTTGACCCAAGAACGAGGCAACTCGGCAACATGACACACCAGTATTGTCAACGATAATTTTTCTTTTATTTCTATCTAGGTGCGTAGCACAGTGCAGTCACCGCTACAGGACGGGCGTGTGGGGGTCGCCGCCGCGTCCCGCTGATGAGCCACTCACCTTGAACCCCTACACACCCCACCTCACCTGTCATTACAACACGCTGACTCACACACACGACGTGTACAAAACATCTGACGCCTGGAGAAAACAAGCGAGAGTCTTTCTCTATCTCCCCTACAACGGTGGGGGGAGGGGTTGGAGCAGCACACTTACCATGCGTGGAAGATAAACATTTTTTTTTTGCGTCTTCCGTTGCAAAATGCAAATAAGAGAAGCCTTCAAGGATGCCATCTCCTCCGTCCCTTAGCCCCTCACGTTGGAAGGGAAATGAACGTCCCGCGTCCTCAGTGGAGAGACATAGGTAACGTGGACAGTTCCCCGGCCCTGTCTGCAACAGGTGCCACATAACTACCCTGCCAATCAATTGCACGAGGATCCGACGCGATTCAGTCATTTGATCAGGGAAGGGGCGGGCGAGTGTCGAGCTTCCATTCATAAAGGGATGAGCGCTTCTACTCTCATCTTGTAATATGCGACGAAGAAAATATAAAAAAGGGGGTAATCTCTCACCGAGTTTGTTCAGAAATGTAATTAATATAACTTCGGCTGGTCTTACAGACTTGATGTTCTGGAGCGAAATGAGAGATTAAGGCCAAATGGAGACTTGACTAGCTTTATAATACATAGGTTCCATCGCTCTCATTTTCATTATTATCTTTTATCATCAATTATTATAAATCTTAAAAGCTATTTCTGCACAACATTGGAAGATAGCAGTCGTGACTTTAAAGCAACATTCGTCCTCTCAAAGTGACTGGGAAATTTGTCCATTATCCACCTCGATGGTCAAAACGTGACTCATACCTAAGTATCTAACGCCAGCAGAGACTTAGGTACCTTACTGTACACCAAGACATATATAGCAAAGGTTAAACACACACACACACACACACACACACACAGCACACGGTGAGGTTAGCCACAAACGAGACCTTTAATCTCCAAAAGTTTCCTTAACCGGAAATCTGATTTGAACGATTTGCTGATTTGAACGATTTGAGAGAGAGAGAGAGAGAGAGAGAGAGAGAGAGAGAGAGAGAGAGAGAGAGAGAGAGAGAGAATCAACATCATAGTCTGTGGCATATTTTGTGCTGGGCATAAATTTCTATACATCACAAAGACTGATGACCCACTCTTGGTGATAGCTGGCGTGTGTGTGTGTGTGTTGTAAGGTTACGAAGCTGATAACCACAACATGAGCAGCACCTTCGAAGTACCACGCACATGTACACACGTGTACATCCGGTGTCTTGGAAGTGGTGGTCGAAGAGCGGGCGGGGCCAGAGTCCACAGGCGATATTGGCCCAGGTATGTGGGTGGCTGGCTGGGCCCCCCCTCCAATGCCTCATACAGGCAGGATCCAACCCTCTGTTTGAGCTCTACACCGTCCATGGTAGGTTGCTAACAGTAGCGGTAGAAGTGAGGCGCCTGATCGCACAGAGTCTGGGGGAGGGGGTTCATCTTCACTACCGGGTCGGTGACCCCGAGAGCTCATATACGGTGACCCCGGCAAACACACGCCTCTTACATGAGGGAGAGCGGAAGTATATGGACGACTATGGTAACCTGGGCGACCACAACTCAGTCCTCACACTGCGTGCGTACATGCCAGTGGCTTCGTATGCACCAAACTACCTCTCTCTCTCTCTCTCTCTCTCTCTCTCTCTCTCTCCGAGCTAATCATGGAAGACATGTGATGCAATTCGTAGGAACCCCCCCCCCCCCAGTATGTCTATTTACTTTTAACGTAATGTGCCATGTAGATATAATGAAAAGAGCCCTAAGAGTTAACGGCTCAGCTCAGACAACGATGCAACTTAAATCCAACAAACGGAAAAACGTAAATTTTGATTTAAGAACTGCGAAACAACCGCGATATTCATACGAATATTCCGAAACATTCACGGTATTAACTTTCAGAACTGTGAGAGTAAGGCAAGAAACGATGACGTGTGAACCTAAATAACCAGTAAAAATATCTGGACTTTTTCCAGGCTTTTTTAGCTGTTTCTCTTCACCATGTTGTGCCTAACTTGATCGACCTGAATCATGTGTTCTGAAACTGTACAGAACTGCAGCGTTGTATGTGATTTTGGTGCCTGGCCTCTGACACACACCCACCCACCCCACAAAATCTATTAAATGGCCCGAGGTATATAACCCTGGGTCGAAAGCCTGCACCATGTAGGACCTAAAGCAGATGATGCTCTCCCCCGTGTTGTTGATTGTGAGGGTGATGAGGATGCTGTCCCCCGTGCTGCTGATTGTGAGGGTTATAACGATGCTGTCGCCGTGTTGTTATTGTTTGGGTTTTGCGTGTGTGTGTGTGTGTGGAACCCAACATGCCTCCCTCCCTCCTGGTGGTACATGCGCAGTAATGAGGTCAAGATATAAGGGACTGTGTGTGTGTGCACGGGAGAGAAGCGTGGCCACAGATATGCACCAGGCAGGCACAAGTCAGCCTCCACGTGTCCGTATCTTTCCATATCCACCACACACACACACACACACACACACACCACGCCCGTAATACTGACTCCGAACACACACACGCACACACACATCTGGGGGCATATATATATATATATATATATATATATATATATATATATATATATATATATATATATATATATATCACTAATTATGAGTCACCAGTATACCATTCACATACATATAGTAAAACTGGACCACACATCTGTCCACGTAGATACCATCTTACATTCCTGGCTTTTGTGCCTCCTTCCCCTGTCGCAACCCCCTTCCTCCCCTTCCTTCATCCCCCCCCCCCCCTTTCCCTCTCTTCCTAACCACCCAGTTCATAAGGAATTGAGTCCAGGGGTCCACATACAACACGCACACAAACACACAGTCAGCATGGTAACTGCGACTGTTGACGATCGATCTACTATCGCTTTCAACATAAGGTCTCTCTTCAGCTGAACTACGGGGGCGAAGTACAAAGGACATCTATAATTACTCTCAGAAATAAGACAAAAAAGGAAAAAAAAAAGAAATTTTACCAGATTGCGATGGCCTCAGGAGGAGCCGGTGGTGTTCATACTGATAGTGAACAAGACGCAACGTAAGACTGGTCATGAACATGAGGGGAAGGGAGGGGGGTTATGTTCAGCGATGGTGAAATATGTGGCGGCGAAGGTGAAGGGGTGGAGGTGACAATGCATGTGTCCTGAACATTCTATATCAACTGACTTGTTATATTTTTCTTGTATCTCCCCTGACGAAGTGATTATTACACGAAAGTGCACTTGGGAACTTTGCGTGTTTCATTTTATATATATATATATATATATATATATATATATATATATATATATATATATATATATATATATATATATATATATATATATATATGACAGGAGGATTCGAACCTGTTAACACTTGTGTGGGAGCTGCGTACGCTACACACAGACACATCATGTAGGTCGAGTTCAATTCTCATCCTAATTACTCCTGCTGCTTGACCCATGGCCAGAGGGGTGGGGGAGGGGGTATAAAGGAAGCACCAGGTAAAGTTCAGTCTGGCTAAAGGTTGCTCTGACACCCCCACCCCCCTAACCCCCTCTAAAGTCCTCCACCACCGCCCACCTTCATTTACCCACACCCACAGTGAATACCTCTCACGCCTCACACACACAAAAAAGAAAACCTGTCTGACCTCTTTACACATGAGGCAAAGAGCAAAATTAGCACCTGTACAAACAGGTTCATTTTTCTTCATGTTTCAGCGAGACTCTGGCTAAATTATCTAATACGGAAGACTTTGAGGTGGCATGCCTGGACAGACTCGTTATATATCTCAATATACTACAGAAGAATGTGGGATGGTCCAGACCAGTTCATGAAGACGTGGTCTCAGAGGAGACACACAAACACACACACACATAAACACACAGACCACAGCGGAAGTGGTCCGCGACGACACCAGACCGCGACCATTTCCTCTGATGGTCTTAAAACATAGACAACAATCCGGGTGTTGAGCCAAAAGGAGTTGTACAGACGTCCATCAAAATTTCGCGCCGGAAGAAAATGGAAAAAGTTTTTTTTATTCGTATCAATAACTCGATTTATCGTGGTGTTTACTGTGTACGTCTATCAAACACGACCACGACTTAAAGTGCCTCTTCGGGGATGTATTCTACCCCCGCTGGTTGGTGTGTACTTGAAGAGGCCCCTTGATCATGGGGCCGTGGGTCACTGAGCTGTTTGAAGCCGCAGGTCTGAGCTTCATACGTGTGATGTGTGATTCTACTAGTCTGATCTTGTGGGAAGATGTCCATCCATAGATATACAAGTAACTGACATTTATACCTTAGCCTCCATTGTGTCTCATATAAATATATAGTGCAAGACATGGCTCGGGCAAAACATGACCAAATAATGGCCATTTCGAGTTGAAATATATCCAGTACGAGAAAAAGAACAGAGAAATCAGCTCCTGAGACATGCCTGAAAGGTTATGGGAAGTAGGGAAAGACGAGAGAAGGGCGGGAATTCAAAAGCATCGCTGCTTGAGGAAAGACAGAGAGAGAGAGAGAGAGGAGGAGGAGGAGGATAAAGGTCAATCCTCGCGTGGCTGGTTCCACTACAGAAACTGTGTCTTCACTCTATCAAGGAATCATCTTCGCATGATAGTACGTGGGGCTGGGTTTACCCTCTCTCGCTCGGCATCTCCCGTGTTTACGTTCGGCTATGTACAATTCTAAAGGAGTTTTTCTTCGGCGTGTAGCCCTTGTTTCAAATCTGCTACTGCACGGCTACATGCGACGAAGGAGCGATCCCCAAGCCTAAATATACTCTCTCCGGCTATACTCGCTCATGTCAACACAGCTGAACCCAGCGGTTTGAATGCCCCGCTACCTCTGGGTCGGAGCCCAGTTACTGACAGCTCGTAAAAAAATTAACCTCATCTTCACCCTCTAGCTGCCAGAAGACGATGAATTATACACTCGTGTATTTTCCTTTCCTTCGCGTATGCCCAGTATTTAGGCTCTGTTTACCCCTGACACAAGGAAGCTCTGGGGGCGAGCTGGCAACACCAGCCCATCAATTAACGGGATGGTGCAACGGGCAATGATCTGTCTGGACGCTGATAACATTACATGACAACCCCGCGTGCTCCTTATCATGCATTACGGAAAAAAAGAAGAGAATTCTCAAGTGCCGTAGATATGCCTGGCATAGCAGGAGGAACAGTGGTGGTCGAACGGCACTCAAAAGAAGAACTGGGTACATATACATACATATATGTACTCCACATATGGAGGATATGATACGCATCGATTGCTGAAGCTCGGCAGAGATGTTTGAGGAGAACCCACACACTAGTGCTGGTGATGACCAGGTGTGGTCGATGTGTTCAGGTACAAGGTGTCTTGTATGTGTCGATGGGGCCAGCTGGTGTCGAAGTACGGGGCCACCTCCCGAGTCCACAAGGGAGATGAGTTCTTCCCAATCCTCAACTCTAACCACTTCCTCCCTTACCGAACTACTTAAAGCGCCAGCTACGCTGATGCAAGTGTCCTCCCCACCTCGAAAAACACTAGCTACATTGATGCAAGTATCCTCTACCTCGAAAAACACCAGCTACACTGATGCAAGTATCCTCCCCACCTCGAAAAACACTAGCTAAAATGATGCAAGCATCCTCCCACCTTGAAAAATACCAGCTACACTGATGCAAGTATCCTTTCCACCTTGAAAAACACTACTGCTACACTGGAACAAGCACCTTGCCCATCTAGGAAGAAGAAGAAGGCAAAACAACTTCCCAAAATAATTCCACCTAGAATAAAAATATCTGGGCGGGTCATATTCAGAAGATAATTGTTCCCTAATCAATAAACTTTGCTCTGGAGCATTATTATCAAGCGCCTATCAGATATACGCAGGTTCCTGGAGCTTGATGGAGGCAGGCACCGTGTGGTGGTGGTGGTGGTGGTGGAAGAGAGAGAGAGAGAGGGGGGGGGGGGGTTAAAGCACTGGTTAACGACTGGAATGCGGATCGTTCCCCACCTCGAACGGTACAGAGTAGACACACACACACATCAAGGCACACTGACGATGATGACCACTTTTTCAACATATAATAAAAAATATAATCCTGACCAAGGTTATGTATTAATAAATCTTAGGGTTATGTATTAATAAATTTAAGGGTTATATACTAATAGATTTAACTGCTTGACCGCGACGGTACTGTCCTTGGGCACGACAGTACGACCCTTAAGAGAGATGAGCTCATAGGTCAATCATACCTAATGGCCGTGCCGTCGTGTTCAAAGGGTCGTACCGTCAGTGTTCAAAGTATCGTACCGTTCTCCTCAACCATCGTATCGTCGTGCCTAACGACTGTACCACTGTACTCGTGGGTGTGTTGAGGCTTATGATGAACTTTGACACGAACTTCTATCTGAAACCCAGAAAATAGTACAACAACAACAAGGCCTCCACAGGACCAATACTGGCAGGTCTGTTCTGACCAAACAACATCTACGGAAACCCTCACCTTGAGGCATGCCACGCACTAGTTCATCATTGCGCAACCATGCACACTCCGACTGTGCTACACCCATCATCATCATCATCATAATAATAATAATAATAATAATAATAATAATTGATACGTTGGAACATTTATCTCTAATGAATCTGTTTTCTTGAACATGGATTTAATATGACCCTGAAATGCTACGAGGAAGTTTTCCCCAAGATAAAACTTACAATCACGACTGTAAACCAGTCCTCAGCTTCTGAGGGTGAGAGTAGTTTTCAAAACTAACGCGACCATTCTCTATTCACCAACGAACGAACAAACACATAAGTCATATCTACCGTCCCCCAACCGGAGACTGCTCAATGACCACAGGTCATTCTATTTTTACCGAAGTCTTGGGTACACTTCGCGATGGCTTCGGGAGGTCTTCTACCCCCACAGATACGGAAGTCCTGGCGTCATCAAACACCTCTCTGTAGCCTCCTGCAGCGCAAGACTGCGCAACCTCAAGTATCAGGGGAATGAAGACTCCACTGCAGAGAGGGTTAGGTGCTTTGGCGAGACTGTTCTCCTAAAGATATAGCCTCGACAAGAGTCGACTCTTTCGCTCGCGGTGTAACCTCGGCGGAGTCTCGTAACACCGTTACAGTACACATACATATATACATAATGACGATATACAACAAGAGTATCATGTATACAGGCGAGAGAGACTACGCGTAGCTCTCACGGTGCGAGGGGGGAGGGAATCGAGAAAGCATCACGGCCGACACACACGGCCCTATCTTGTGAGACAAGTGGTCAGATAACCTTCACAGTACCTGTGATAACCTTCCTCTCACTCCCTCCCTCACTACACTCCCTCCGCCACCCATCCCTACCTCTCCCTGTACCTTCCCTACTATCACCTCCCTCTTTTCCTCCTCCTCCTCCTCTGCATCTCCCTATCCCCATCGTCCAAGTGATCTGACCTTCCGAGAACTCCCTTCAAACACATCCCTGATCCCCCACCACATTCCAGGAATCCACTTCCTAACCCCACCACATTCCCAACACCGCTATAGTCCTGCCTCCTGATTTCAATGTAATTTCTTAGTAGTAACCTATATAATTACGGTCCTCCCTCTTTCAATGTAATTTAACACTGATCTATTATTACGGAAAAGTCATTTCACACAGTTAAGAATTATGACGATAAGTTGATATATATATATATATATATATATATATATATATATATATATATATATATATATTCGCCATTTCCCGCGTTAGCAAAGCAGCGCCAAGAACAGAGGACTGAGCCACCCCCGTGTTCGTAAAACATTGTATCCACCTTCCCCTCATACAATCCCCATTGTTGACATGCTATGTTATTTTTCCTCAAGAGTATATTTAAGCCTTTTGGTTCAAATTGATTTCACCAGATGTTAATCATATCATTACTTTTATCTAAATACTGACTACGTCGTTCAGCTGGTACCACACCCACACACATACTCACACACATGGACTACATAAACCTCTCCTCCTACACCAATGTACTCCTCCACCATCTACCTCCAACTTACAATTCAATGGCCTCTGCCCCATCGACGTACACGCAGGAGAAGAGGTTCGCATCTGCTGCCCTTTAGGGTCCAGCCTCAACTGGCGTGGGACAAGGCGATCAACTCCCAAAGGCTCCCACGGAATTTTTCATGGCAGTCCAACGCTTGTGAGAGAGAGAGAGAGAGAGAGAGAGAGAGAGAGAGAGAGAGAGAGAGAGAGAGAGAGAGAGAGAGAAGGAAAAGGATATCTCAAAACCTTAAAAATAGTCACGTAGGAATAGTATATTTTGACTTTCTTTAAAAGATACGTCAAACTTTAAAACGGTTTGGTTAGAATGATATAATCTAGCTTACTTAAAAAAGCAAACGTAAAACCTTAAAAAAGTATACTTAAAGTAGTATACATTTGGGCATCGTTTAAAAGCTACGAAGAAACTTAAAACAGTTAACCTGAAGGGGTTGTCTGGACATAACTCTACGCTTTCTCCTCTTACCGTTTCACTCACTCGTCTCTTCCCGTTTTCTGTTATCGATATCGACAGATAACAACTTATATGACCTTTGGACTTTACTGATCGAGTCGCGATATTCAGTTCTATACTACACATCACAATGCGAGGGACAAGAGTTGCTATATTCTATTCCAAAAGCTATAAGGCTTCACTATATCTATCATTACTATCGAAACTCGACTACTTTGGAGCTTTCTGCCTCCTGGGAGAACAGAATAAATAAATTAAAACAGCGACAGTTTTAACCTAATGTTACTAATCCAGGCAATTCTGGGGAAAAAAGGGTGGGGGGCAGATATTGTCATAAGAACCAATGCCACGAAGCCACACTACTTTCCGTCAAGCAAAAAATACAATATACAATGAATTCCCTCTTGATGGTAATTACCACACACACACACAAACACAGGGCGACCTTCAAATCCAACGGTTTGAAACCTGTCCGAGATAATCACTTTCTGACATTGTATTACACTCCTGAAACATATGTTAAAGTAATTCTTAACAGTGCTACAGTACCTGTTTGGGAAGACTTAGACACGCGGGAGTGAAATAAAACCCGTGTTAGGGGTAACTTGTGAAGTTGGCTAAGTGGAAGGTAACTTGTCAAGTTAGTTGAGCTTAGGATAACCTGTTAAGTCAGCTGTGTTTAAGTTAACCTCTGAAACTTGACTGTGTTGCAAGTAATCAGTAAAATTACACACCACAAGGCCACCTAGTGCTCCGGGCCACACCACATGGCCAGCTAATGCTCCTAGGCCACACCAAACGATCACTTCATTCTCACTCCATCTCTCGGGCTCAGTGTACACACACACATACACAAACCCTCCCGTGAACACCTGCGACGCGTTCAAACGATCAGCCGGGCGGAGGCAATAAGCAGATGATGCAATAGTGTCGCCCGCACGCATCACACCCCCGCCCAAGACATGGGTGTCCAAGCCAACGTCACGTGCAGAGAGTAAGGCACGCATCTTACAGACGGTGATATACTCTGGATACGAGAGAGAGAGAGAGAGAGAGAGAGAGAGAGAGAGAGAGAGAGAGAGAGAGAGAGAGAGAGAGAGAATACTTGGGTTATCAAAAGGTTCGTCACTACCCCCAGCTGTTGGTAAAGAATCAATGAACACCGAGGTACAATCCTCCCCAGGGAGTGTGGGAGGGAGTTCGTCCATTCGTGGCAAAGAACGGCAACTTCAATTTTTGCAGGTATACACAGAGCGCTGGTATACACTGTGGTGTGCGTTATTCAAGACAGCACACTTGCTCAACAGTAGACGAGACACGAGTCCCCAGTGTTTCCCATCGGCAATTAATACGACGATCAGATGTTTTATCCAATATACCCCCAAAAATCACTGTTTAAGGGAAATGAGTGAATGTTCGTTCGTGATCAGCCTAACTGGTACTTGACTGGGTCATTCAACATGTATGAGACACGTTCGCAACTCTGGCACAACCCTGTGGTCACTATGGGAGCTCTTGTGCACTGGTGGGTGAGGGGAGAGGAGCCAGCCACGGGTGGGGTCAAAGCAAACATATTTTCAGCCCGCCAATGTAAACAGCGGAGCAGAGCCAAGGGCCATATGACACAGCATGTATGATGTATATGACCTTCGATGTGACCTTCGAACTACCTTGGTACACCTTAACTAGTTTAAGATGTCGTCGAAGGACTTCAAACAAAACCCCTGGCATAAGTGTTTTGGCCCCGAAACCCAAATAACCCCACCGACCAACGATAAGGATATGGGTGGCAACCACGTCAATAACCCGTGCCAATAACCACGTCAATAACTCGTGCCAATAACCACGGCCTCACCTTAAAAATTTCCAACCCTGTCTTTAATACGTTCCATTCGACGTATAAACTGATGCCAAAGGCGCTCGTAACGACAGGACTATTACGTGACTGTTTGTTAAGTATTCCCGAATGACCAGCCGGGCGAGGGTTTGACCCATATAGGCCCAATTATATAAGATATAGCATCGCCTTATCTGAGAACACAAGTCTCGTCTCCCCACAGCACATATGAGGGCATTATCCATACGACACTTAATGCTATTAGCACTTAAAGTATTTCGTTACCTCTTGCTTTCGTAAAGCCACGGGGTAACTCGTTACTAAAGGCATTTCTATTCGTGCCGGGCCGTCACGCGCCGGTGGACCACACAGCACGTGGTGTTTGTTTACATGTGTAGACCACGACGTCATCAAGCCTTAGCGGGGTCCCTACGCGTAGTGCTAGTTTACATAAAAAGCTAACAGTGAAGTGCAAACAAAGTTAGTGAGCTGTGCACGTGGTGTCTGTTTACGTGTGTGAGTAGACCATGACGTCACACGGCGGTGAGCTCCTGCACCCGGTGCTTATTTACATGTGTCGACCGTGACGTCACTACCTGCACCAACACCACTGGGGGAGACCTCCCCCGGTCCAGCTGCATGGGGAGGGACCAGCAAGACACTTATACTTACAAGATGACGGAAGACATGCCTCCTCAACGCCTCCTTACCTGTAAAGATAATAATAAACATATTAAAACTCACATGTCCCTTTAAAACCAAGAGAAACAAACACAGCACACTTGAAAGGGACTTAACCTTTATAATAACAATAATGCTCATGTTTACAACAGTTACTACACTACAATTACAATAATTGAAAGGTATATTACAGTGCCCAGTCTTTATCAATTATCATAATCCGTACGTAGTCTGTACCTATGAGACAAAGCTGATTACTCTCACAAGAGCCTTTCAATGGTCTCGGGTTAAAGGCCGGGCCATCATACCCAAGGATCGTACCGTCGTGCTCAAGGGTCGTACCGTCGTGCTCTAGGATCGTAACGTCGTGCTCAAGGATCGTAGCGTCGTACTCAAGGGTCGTATACTAGTGCTCAAAGAGTTAATAACTGAACTGGTGGCTTTTTTTTTTTTTTTTTTTTTTTTTTTGGTCTGCACACACCCCGTCGTCACCTTGAGCCACTCCAAGCAAGCAACACACCTTCAATACCATCAAGAATTCAACACAAATGTTGAATTTGTGTTTTCCCAGTATTCCCTCACTGAACGGAGAGAATTTCTTGACAATTCATCTCTCAAACGTCAGGTTCATAAGTCCATTTATCTCCTTCACCACTCTATCTCTTCCTCCTCCTCCAGTCTTTTTAAGAATGCATTCTTTTTTCCACCATCTTCTCCAATAGCCTACCATCCAGAACCCCACTTTCTGCGATCTACGCATCATATACTCCCTTATCCGCTTATGTTCGGCCTTATCTCCGTCACTACCTCCACTATACTCTCTCACCATTATCTCGCCCCACTCACCATCCACCAGGTCATCTCACGTACCATCTTCGCTCGCCTTCCAAGTCCCTCATCAACCTTTACAAAAGTGTTTCCCCAACACCACAGAAAATCATTCAATATTTATTCTTATTCGTATCAAAACATATCATCTCTTTCTTCACTGGAGCTATCATTTCCAACCCTAAACACCTCTCTAACCCCATCAATTAAACTCATTTCCACACGTGATTATAATCACACTTCCAAACATAATTATGACAGTGGCGATCCATATCTGTGTTAACTGCTGCTTCTGCTGTCCGTCTGCCTTCCGGCCTTCTCCGACCAGCGTACCCAGCTGTGAGGGTTGGGTGGGGGTTACCTTGCGACTCGTAACACCTCGTGACCAAATCATATTCCTTATCGCCGGGCCAGAGATGGACGTGACTGACTATCTCCAGTGTTGATGTCATCATCTGCCACGGTGGCCCGGGAGGTGAGGGAGTCCGCAGGCGCGCGCGCGCCAAGGGCCAGCCAGCCTCCCTCACACCGTCGTAACCTCCTCACCCCTCTACATCGTCAATCACCACACCCACCACACACTCGCCTCTCTACCACAACCACACTACACTCGCTTCTCCACCACAACCACACACACATACAAACACACTTCTCCACACAAACAAACACTCGCTTCTCCACCACAACCACGTACATTCACCACCCTTCTCCTCTCATCCTATTCTGACCATCCAACGTTTCCATCTTATATATCCGCCATAACCAATCAAACGTTTACCCCCTGATGAACTTTCAATACTTGGGAATCATGAAATGAGACACGCAAACCCCCGCCTCTTGACCTGACCCTTACTTAAAAGGTCGAGGCTGACTTGCAACTGCATCGTCATCATACAAACTGGATGTTGATATGGCTCGGAGGATTGTAGCAACCTAACGAGGAACTATTATAATTGGATACAGCCTAAGTTCACAACCGAGGCCAAAGCCATCATAGAAGTGTAAAAATTTGACCACTAACAGTAATCAATAATGTCATATACACCGTTTTCTTCCCACACCACCACACGCCTTACACAAGAGAATCCAGAAAGACCCAGATATCAACCACACACGGTCTCATTTTCATGCTATACACGTTGCCACAATCACGTACGAGCAAATGTACAGCCACGCTTTAGTTACCCCTGAAGACTAATTTTCTCTCACAACTTCATTTTCTTTGGACGTCTATGACCAACTCGTCCAGTTTTCTCGAACAACAACAGACAATATTGTTACGCTTTTCCGTAAGTGTCACGCCCTAAGAAGCTGATGGCCTAACACGTCCAGTACTTACCAAAGACACGTACAGAACGGGAAGGCCAAGAGCATATCAAATAGCAATAAATATTCATATACTCAAAGCCATATATATATATATATATATATATATATATATATATATATATATGGTCGTTATAGCTTGATGCTGACAGCCTTAATGACCCAGGTAGTTGATAACCCCACAGGTCAAATAACCAACCAACACACACGCACATGCAAACTTACATGTGCTAAGGAATTACATGCAGGGAGGGTCATGACTAAGGAGATTACGGTGTGTGTGCATGTGTCAAAGCATCAAGGTGTCATGAATGAAAAAGTCCGTCATGGCTTAAAGGTAAACAGGTGTCAGGTATACAGGTTTACAGGTGTCAAGATAAACAGGTGTCCCGGCATATAGGTATGGTTAAGAGCATACATGTATACAGGTGTCTGGGCATATATGTATACAGGTGCCTGGGCATATAGGTACTGTTAGGGCATACATGTATACATATGTCTAGGCATTTAGGTATAGTAGAGGCATATATGTATACTGTTCAGTCCAGTTCAGTGCAGCAGGACACAGTGTGCTGGACTCATTACAGTATTGCTGGCAGGAACACATCCTCGCCTCACGCACCCCAACACGCCCTCCCTCATACATACACAGACAACAGAGCCACGCCCAAAAAACCTACACACACAAACACACACACACACACACACACACCATTTTTCATACCCCGTCCTTCCTGCAGTTCTAAAAAAAACTTTTTTCATGTTACAAAATATCTCATATATAAAATTTTTTTACAATACGCAGTTTATAAAACATTTACACGAATTAACTGTCCCATGAAATATATAGACTTGAAACGAATGACCTGTACTTATAAAATCTGCCTGCACTTACAAAATCAAGCAGTATTTATGCAATCAACCTGCACTTCCAAGATTCTTTTTTTTTTCTTTCCTTCGAAATGTGGCCAGGATTCAGACACCAAAAACCATGGTACATCATCACGGTCCAACACGTGTATACAGGCACAACAAACAGATCCCTCAGAGTCTCAAGACGTACCCCGGCCTTTGAGCACGGCGGAGCGACCCTCAAGTGCGACTGAACGTCCCACGAGCCAGACCCTGAGGACTTATGGCTTAACCTTGAGTGGTTAGGTCAAAATAACGAGGTCGTCACACCCCATGGGCCGTACCGTCGACCTCGCGGTCGTACCGTCGTCATGAAGGGCCGTACCGTCAACCTCGGGGTGACTTAAACGGAGATGAGGCCAGTGATGTTTTGATCTCTCTTCCTCCGGTATGCCCATGACAGCATCTCTCTGCTTTAACCTCTCTGCCTCACCTCCAAGCGAGGGTTGGCCTCCCACACTCCTGATGTGAGAGACAGCTATACTGTACATCTCTCAGTGTATGATGTCCTCTGTGTGTCTCTCTCCAGATTAATAATGCATTGGAGTTGCCTCTGAAGAGGTCTTTAGCGCGCCTGTGTAACCCAGTTAATGGTGAACAGCCTCGACAGGACACAAAGGCACTGTTTGACGAGATCAGTGCTGGAGTTAAGTTAAACATAAGATACCCCTCTCCCTCTGCATTCTATGTCTTGACGTGATCACACAGGTGAAGTGACCCTTTGAGGGCACAGAACACAGCGCTCACTACGAGCCACCGGGGTCGCATCTCCTCACGTAAGTCTCCGGAACACACGCGTCTTCTTTGGTCGTTTCCGTATGTGATGCTTAACCAACGCACTGCTTACCCGCCCAGACCCGTTACGTACCCCACCACACACACAGTAACTCACTCCCGCAACAGCTAATGGTCTCCACCTGGTGGTGTACATATTAACATCTTAACCTTCTTTACAAAAACGCAAAGGCTTACCCTCCAGTCAAACCCCCTTCAGACAGAACGTATCGACTCTCTCACACACACACACTCTTTTTTTCTTCTTCACGCCATCAATACTGTGTGTCACCTCACAGCTCACCAAGTCTATTTACAAAGCCACCGTCATACACTCACACCTTTATGCTAACACCATCGCCACACACCACCTCACCTCACCAGTCCGAGTTTACTGACATCCCCAACACTTTGCAGCATCAAAGCCTCACACCTTTGTATTCTGTAACTCAATATACTAACACACACAGCCGTTACTGGAAGTCTTCACTCCTCGTATGTGATATACTGCGTTGGAAATACAATTTAATCAAAGGGGGAGGCGGAAATAAAATATCATACAAGTAGACTTCAGATTGACTCTCATGTCCATAAAAAGAGGACGTTCGGCTTTCAATATCTTCAGTAAACAATCATAAAATCAATCACCTACGAAGGGCGATGGGTCAAGGGTATAACACATGACCTTTGTTACAGTTACGTATACGTACAGCTGCCACGTGCGTCAGTGTGGACGGCTGTATTCCGATGACGACTGCAAGGTAACACCACAAAGTTACGATTATTTTTCCAGCACCACGGGATTACAGCGTGACCTTTTGACCTATTATCAAGGGCTATGTCAAAGGTCACGCCATAAAACCCAAGGGGGTCATACCACCGTGGTCAGGTGGTTGACAGAACTTATATAAAATAGAAGTCCAAGTTACGGGTTGGTTTAGCGAACATCCTCGTGGCAACGCTGGTGACAATTAGCGAGTTGCAGGCAAGTGTGTAATACCCTGGTAGGTATAGGGCACTTAACAATGTCCATCCCTTAAGGGAATTTACGAAAATCCTCAAGCGGAACGCTGACACAAACACACACACACACACACACACACACACACACACACAGAGGCAAGACAATGCCACCTAAGTAAGAGCGAACGGCAACATCAACAGCAGCCACAAGAGGCGATTATAGTACATCATGTGTTGAAGGAGCCTCGCTCCACCCAGGATCTTATCACGCGGTCAAAACAAGATGCGGAGACCAAGCGGTTCCGGGTTCTCTTGTCTGTCTGTGTCCTTCTCAGTCTGTCTGTCTCTGTCTCGTCTCTGTCTCTCTCTGATCTGATGGGAAGAAGAAGTAAGGTTTGTACTGACACTGGCGTCTTCCTCTCCCTTCTTGTGTTCTCTTTGCAAGGCTGTAGATTATGTACCGAGGACAGGACAGACGCCTACAAATGCTCGCTCACACCAGACGCCACGCCCTGCCACTCCTCCAGGAGGTAAACTAAGCGCTGGCGGCGCGCTGATCTAACACAGGAGTTCCATACTTGGGGACTGGAGGGTTCGAAATCTCGTCCTTGTAAATTTGTCTTCCAAGATGTGAAGGAAGATCTCTCGGTTTATAATGACACTTTGTTTACTGACCCCCCAAACACTCAGGCTATGTCAGTGCACAAACCCGACTTTCACGGGTTCGGGTCGGTAGTAACTGCCTTAGTCATGACCTAGATTCAACCACGGCTGTCCTCAGGCGTGTCGTTGATGTCCACGAGCGGATTACGTCGGTTTATCGGTCGCGCCCCACTCCAATCCTGGGGTGGTTAATCTGGTTAAGTAGGATGGGAGGCTGGGAGTAAAGAGGAACAGTAGGATTGGTAGGTGCGGGGGTAACAAGAGGAAAAGTAGGATGAATAGGTGGTGGTAAAAGCAGCGTAGAGTACCAAGGATATCGGTGGGGGGGGGAAAAGAGTAGGTAAAGTAATGACTTTCATAGATGTGAGGACCAACCTGTTTCCTTCGGCATCCAACGTGCCATGGCCTAACCGGACTCTGGACCGTGAGGCAGTGTTTGGTCGGCTTTACCCTAGCTGTACGAAGGACGGGATTTGATATGGGCGTGGCAAGGTTGTCTAAAGCACGACAAATCGCTCGAGTTTTATGGGTATACTGAGAATAGTTTATTTCAACCTGGGAGTGGGTACGGCGGGGGCGCAGCACCGGGTTCTAGGTGGGAAAGAAATATATTGACCCGTGGGTGGGAGTCGGGAGATGTGATTTGGACGCGGGGTAGCGGAGTGAAGTGAGAGAGAGAGAGAGAGAGAGAGGAGAGAGAGGGAGAGAGAGAGAGAGGAGGTCGTGTGTTTTTGTAGGGGGTTATCCCCCCGTTCACGGTGTGAGGTGTGGTCAACACGGCCGTGTGGGCACGCCCTGACACCTCAACAGGGGGGATCAATCTAATGGGATGCAGGGCGACGGGAAAGAGTTCGGTTGGTTTGATGGGGGGTAGGGTGTTATAATGTGATGTATTTGGTGTGTTAGGTTAATTTTAAGTAAGCCTAGCGAGGGTGAATAGAAAGAAATGATAGAGGCTAGGAAGGGCCTTGAGAGAGACCGCGGATATATTTATATAAATCTAATGTTGTGCATATGGGGGTATGATTCGGAGCCCCCTCCTGGAGTTCCGGGGGGTTTTCGGAGAGTCCCCTGCCCTTAGTGGATTGGATCGAAAAAAGCGTACATGCCAGCCGGTCCCCCCCCCCCCAACCCCCCCCCCCCCCCCCCCCCCCCCCCCCCCCCCCCCCCCCCCCCCCCCCCCCCCCCCCAATGGAGCGTAAAAACACTTATTAACGGGACACTAGACACCTGAAGTCGCGGCGAACCATTTGTCTGGCTGGGGTGGAAACAAGACGCCTATAACGCGGGACGCGGTAAAATGGATCTGCAAATTCTTACGCATCAACGATACCGCGTTATATAAGTCGTGTCAATTCTGTCTGGTACTAACACACAGAAAACCCAAAGGTCTGCCGCTGCATCGCCTCAACATTATAACAGCAATGGATAAGTACGAGGGAATATATATATATTATAATATATATATATATATTATATATATATATATATATATATATATATATATGATATATTTACCTTAACGCATGAATTAAAGAGACTGGGAGATACCGGGGAGGTTTTACATTCAGGAAGCGGCCCGCTCCGGTACAGCAGTGGCTGGCTGGCTGGCTGGGAGGTAGTGAAGATGCAATGTTTATTTGGGACAGGGCGTTAGGTCGTGGGCGGCCATCATCATCACCATCATTATTATTATTGACACACTCTCCCCGCCCCCTCCCGCGCACCGCACCGCCCTCCACACACACACACACACATTATCTTCCCTCCCGTCCGTCTGGTCCAGAACTTACATCAAGTGCAGGAACCTCCCGAACGTGCACGTAACACACACTCTTATCGCCTTGTTCACCCCTCATGCCACCCTGATCCCCCCCACACAACACCCCTTGGCCACCCACACGTTAGGTCACCCCCCCGCACAAGACTCTGACCGCCCCGAAAACGCACCACCCTGGCCACCCAGACACGACCCCTGTCCAAACCACAGACCAACTAGCCACCTATTCGCACATCGCCCTCAGCCACCCTCAACACCACCCTGAAACCTTCCACACCCCACACTTGGCCACCCCAGACGCCAACCAACTGGCTCAAACACCACCCTGGCCACCCACCCACACACACACACACACACACACACACACCTCCTTGGCCAGCCGCCCACACCAGTTCCAAAGGTTCAGCGCGCAAGCTGTGGGTCGGCGCCACACATCCCCCTCCCCCCACACACCAAATAGATGACACGACCCCTCCTCTGCAAGCCACTGTGGTCAACCCCTCGTATATCACACGCAGTCACAAACATCCCTTCTCCCAGGGGCAGCCATAACCCACGCTACGTTTAAGCATAAATCATCAAAATATGAACCGCGGTGTCAGCATTTGCATATCTGTCGCTGCCCACGGGACATGGGTATAAGACGCTAATAAATTCGCCACATTCCTGACGGCGAAGAATCAAGAGGTGACGATCAAGGTATATATATATATACATCGTTCTTGCTGAGCATAATGCTACACAACATCGCTGCGATCTATGACCACTGCATCGAGCATAATACAACGCCGTGATCTACGTCTGCTGCATCAAGTCTTGGGGTGTATATGTGTGGTTGGGAGGCGCGCACACAGCCGATATAAAGGCTTTGCGCCAGGCAACTTCAACGCCGCCCACGTAACACCTATTCATTATTACTACTTTTTTCTTCCCGCCTCTAAATCACCTTCAGCCTCGTTAAGTATACGTCCAGGGGGAGGGCGTCAGAGAGGAACCCCTCGTTAGCTTTCACGAAGGGCTGTTCCTGCTTCTACATCCAGTGTGTTGGCTATGAGGACAATATAGGCGTGTGTCCTCAAGCACAGCTCAAAATTTTGAGTCTTGCTCACAAACTGGTGATCAGGTCAAGTTCAACCACTCGGGGATGACTATACGACCTTTTGAGCACGACGAGGAGGAGGAAGAGAGAGGTGGTTATATTAAGAGGCGTGACCTCTGACCTGACCCCGGGCCTTAATTCATCTACTAGTGTTGTCTTTGTCTTTTAAGTAGGCATTGTGTTGTACGGGGGAATGATAATTCTTCTACGACCGTGGCGTTCACACACACACACACACACACACGCGCGCGCGTCGGCAGGTAGAAATGGCCACCTCTGAGCCGCTGTGGGTTTGAGGTTCACCTTGCTGGGCCGCGCGTCGATTATTCAAGAAGCCATCAGTAATGCGTGTGCGGGCGTCGGCCGCTGTTATTTCCAGATTATCCGCTCCCACGAATATGCTGCTGCAGGGGGAACGTGCTCAAATCCGGGGATTAGGCAAGGACTTGCTGATCCTGCAGAAGGCGAGTGTCCTCCAAGAACTGAATAGATTCCTCTGGGGGAGGGGGGGGGTGTCAACTCCTAAGACCACAGACCCCTTGAGAGGGGAGCGAGAGACCCAGAGCTCCCTCTGACCATAACAAAACGTTTCTCCCCCTTCGGTCGCCAACGTTTTCAAGTGTAAACCACACCAGAGACACACTCTCGAGTTTACCTGCAGCATATGCAGCTGAAGGGCTTCGCAGATATAATACACCTGGGGTCCTGGAGGTGTTATCGCATGGTATTAATATATCTATCACAATATATCTACTTCAATTAAAGGTGGTTTGTGAAGAGGGTAGACTGTCCGGAGTGCAGGTGGCCGCGTGTACAGTGCTGTGAGTGCACGAGAGTGACGTGCAGTGAAAGCGTTGCTTGTCCAACACATCGCGTCTTGTCCACGAAGTCAACTGTTCCCCCACGAGCCCCTATAGCGTCGCCAACATGCGAGATGCTCTACAGCCTCCACGTCTGGTATGCATCAATTTCAAAAGGAGTTGAATCCTCTGCCTCCACGACACAACGGATGAAAACAACCAACATCAAGAGCGAATATCATATATAAAAACAACAAACGGAAATACCACCGAGCCACACAGTGACGATTTAAGAATTAAACGGGTCTCGTGTCATCAGATTGTTGCCTCTGCAACGGGGGCGCTCGGTCACTCACACTCAACCCCCGCTGTGGGAGCAATGTCACGACCCATGGGGTTATGATGGTCGGGGAATATCATAACCGAGGACATTCGTGCAGAAAAGGGGGAAAGGGGGATGTGGTCTCACAAAGCTGTAACTCAACGCTGTTTAGAGTGGACATGATGCTATGAACACCCGACGTACACATGGCGGCCATTACACTACCATCACAAAAACGACTTAAGGGTTCGATGCCCAGCAACTCCCTCCCTCCCACTCGACGAGGGACAGGACAGCGACGGTAAAGAACACGGAAGGTGGGACTGGGGACGGCAGATGGTTTACGGAATGAGTGGTAGATGAGGGACAGGGCGGTGAGAGAGAGAGAGAGAGAGAGAGAGAGAGAGAGAGAGAGAGAGAGAGAGAGAGAGAGAGAGAGAGAGAGAGAGAGAGAGAGAGAGATGGCTCTTTTTGAGTCACTCATACCCCAGCTGGCCTCAACCCCACTCCGCCTACACAAGAGAGGCACCTGACTCTCTCTCTCTCTCTCTCTCTCTCTCTCTCTCTCTCACACACACACACACACACACACACACCGCTATTGGGGGGGGGGGGGGGGTGCGGAGGAAAGAATGGAGGGTGGGTGGGTAGCCAATGCAGCCACTCAGTACCCTAATATGCCTTGCCATACACCGGCAACAGACCACCCCATCCCCAATGATCACACCACACCAGAAGCCACACCACCACACCACACCAGGAACCACACACACACACACACCACACCATACGAGGACCCAACCCTTACAAGGTGACGCCAAACAAAAACACTACCACACGGTCCAGCTATACCATAAACAACATAAAGCTGCTGGTAGAACCGCATTCCACACGCACACAAGCACGAGAAGAATGGAAAAGTCTCAGAGAGAGAGAGAGAGAGAGAGAGAGAGAGAGAGAGAGAGAGAGAGAGAGAGAGAGAGAGAGAGAGAGAGGTCATGGCCATGTCATGCAGTGGTGGCATGCACCTGAACCCTCGCAGACCCCGACCGCCTCACACCCACCCACCAGACAAGTACCTAGATAGATACACAGATAGACATAGATAAATAGATAGAGACAGATAAATAGAAAGATAAATATCTTACTGGCCACAAAAATACAAGCTTGAAGGACATAAACAACATACATTATGGGCCATGATTAAAATCATGAACAATAAATTCACATACACAGTTCATCAAACACATACGACTCCAAACATAACAATATTACGATCTACAAAAATCCCTGCATCAATAAAAACAATAACTTGATGAAAAAAAATAACAATGACACTCAAATACACAACTAAGGAAATCGTGCAGCACATAACGCATTACATGTACATCATCCAAACATACAAGGCAAGTATAAAATGGATATGGCGCTACGCAAGACCGCGATCAGCCCTCTTCCCAGTGGACGAGGTAGCTAATAATAATAATGCAACCCACAAGTTATTAAATATATATATATATATATATATATATATATATATATATATATATATATATATATATATATATATATATATATATATATCATCACACGACCAGGGTGTTGCACCAATACAGCCGACCCCTTAAACACACAGCAAGAACTCCACTCTAACTAAGGGAGGAATACCTTTTTAACCCTTACCTCGCTTCTCCCTACGGACCAAAGGAAGTTCGCAGGTCATAAATCAACGGTATTCTTAGGCCTAGCTTCCTCATCTCCTTCTCCGACCTTTTGACCTCAGCGGTAAATCTTGTAGAGAACCGTAGCTCTACGCGGCTTCTTGCCCCGCCCCCCGACCCAACCTCCTCCTCACCATCGGGAACTACACGTGTGGTGAGGTAGGACTTACGCCATGACACTGCTGTTTACCAGACCGAGGTAAGGCTCATGGGAGTTTGGCCTCTCCCGTTCACACTACAGGACTCAAAAGAGGAATTACTCTCTCAACCTGGAGCGCTTATGTACATGACTAGTGTATAAAGCCCGTCAATTCGGGGATAATTCCAACCAAACATAAGGACGAAACATATTTACGACGTTTTAAGACGTATTCTATAATTTTCGACTTGACTATATGCAGTTCACTTCATAAATGATTTGTTATACAAAGTGATCACTGAGGCAGAGTTCTTGTAAAGAAGGTATGTATCATTTTAACTCAATCACAGAGGCCCAGAGTCCCTGGAGGAGAAATTCAAGGATATAGTCAAATCATTCGTAAAAACAAATAGACGAAGAGAGCCTTAAAAAAAAATGGAACTAGAGACACATCGAAATAAGAAAGTCGACTATGGACGACACGCGACAATGCGCCACAATGGGCCGAGAAACTCTATATCATGAACGACAAAACAATGACGACCCTAATGGCCAGAGAACAACGTTAAGTCAATTAAGTGTGGTAATGGCTTGGAACACTCGAGGGGGCTTCTGAACGAGAGAGTTTAATTTGGGCCACGGCGCCCCCCGGCGTAAGTGAAGACATAGCGAGTCCAGAGACACAGCTGGGAAAGGGAGTTGTTTACATCAGCTGACGAAGCAGATCAAAGTCCCAGGCGACGGAGACACTGCTGGTGGGAATGAGGTGGTGTGCATGACACTGAAAAGTTAGAAAGCGTCGGAAACGACGAATTAGGGTGGCCACTGGTGAACCCGAACCCCTGGTGCAGTGATTAACAAGACTTGAGACTGGCCAATCCCTGGGTGGTGTGACATACAAGACAGATGACTGGCCAATCTCTAAGTGTTGCAACGTTCACAGCAGAGGACTGGCCAATCTCTGAGTGTTGCAACGTTCACAGCAGAGGACTGGCCAGTGTCTGAGTGTTGCATCGCTTAAGACGGAAGACAAGACCGACCCCCTTGGCCAATGGGATGGTGGTCACAAACACACGCCAAAACCCTTAACTCCCTGTGCCAACCCGCAGCCCTGCCATACCGTCCATCCTTCATCATCCTCCTTCTCCAAATGCAATCCTGCGGCTCCTGGGCCCTCCTCCGCCCCCGAG